>NC_056577.1:1177069-1322322 GCF_018340385.1 Cyprinus carpio
TCTCTTTCTCATGGCCGTGGAAGAGTCCGTGCTGTAAATAGTCTGTTGTAGGCTAACCTTGAGCGCTTGATCTCGCTAACAAAAAAAGAGAAACGCTTAACAGGCTCAGTTTTGATTTCTTCAGGACTGTCACCTCGCTTTGATGAGGAAACACATTTAGGCTTGATGAGCTATACTTTGACTCGAAAGGGTGCTCTCTAGTGGATCGGACTCATTACATTCAGGATGATAATTACTCTTTAAGTGTGTCATGTCTGTAGTGCGTAGCTGACGAATGTAGGCCGCTTGTTCATCTTCGCAGTTTCAAAAACTTCTTGATCACATCTGATGAGTTCAAGCCGTAAATTCTGAATTCTAATGACTACAGATCTTTTTTTAAGAGGAAAAACACTAAAACTGGGTTTTAATGTCACTTCTAATGTAACTCTTGCATACTACGCATAAATATTCCTTCCACCAAGTATGCATACCGCTATTTTCAAAAATAACATGTGAAACAGTACATGACCTCAATATGAGAATAATAGCATCCGTTATCATTATTGAAATATGTTTGTTTTATTTTATGCTTAAACGTTTTAAATAGTATGGACCAGTTCTAGTCTAGGGTGAGAAAAACAAATTTGGTTTTAATGTCACTTTAGGTTACTTTGTTCAGAACACATTCCTGTGCACACTTTCAAGGGTTGGAAAAGCAACTAATGTCATTTTAGGTCACTTTTCAGAACGAAACCCTACTATATTACTAACTGAATACTGCACGCTAAGTATGCATACTGCTATTTTCTGACAAATAACATGTGAAGCAGTACATGACCTCAATATGAGAATAACATCCAGGCATCATTATTAAAATATGTTTGTTTTTATTTTAATACTTTTATTATTTTGTACTTAGTATGGACCAGTTTTTAGGGCGAGAAAACAATGGGGTTTTAATGTCACTTTAGGTTACTTGGTTCAGAACAATCCTGTGCACACTTTCAAGGGTTAAGCAACTAATGTCATTTTAGGTCACTTCTTCAGAACAAAACCTACTATATTTACTGAATACTGCACACTAAGTATGCATACTGCTATTTCTGAGAAGTAACAGTAAAAAAACAGTACAAGACCTCAGTATGAGAATAGCATCCAGTCATTATTGAAATATTAATTTTGTACTTGTATGACCTCAGTTTTAGGCGCAGAAAGCAATGTGGGGTTTTAATCTCACTTTAGGTTTTTCACATTTTGTTCAGAACATTAACTCTATACACCCTTTCAAGGGTGAGAAAAACATCAAAACCGTGTTTTAATGTCACATTATACAATCCATGCATACTACAGTACTTACTGAATACCGCATTATTCACATAGGCATACTGCTGCACAAATATGTGAAGCAGTATGCAGTATGCAACAGTATTATACACTGTTGTCACATGTACCTCAACATGAGTCAGTCATCATTATTAAAAAATACTTTTATTTGACATTTATAATTTTTTGTACTTATTACAGATCAGTTCATAAGAGAAAAACACTAAATGTTTTAAAACTAGGTTTTAAATGCCACTTTAAGTCCTTTTTCTGTAAATGTAATCCTAGCATACCTCCTTACTAAATACTGCACACTCAAGTATGCATACTGCTATTTTCTAACGAACACATAATATGTGAAACAGTGTTGGTATGCACTTTAAAACGTTAGTACGCTTAGATTGTTGTCACATAACCGTGAATATTTTATTTTTAATTTTGTACGTATTATGGACAAGTTCAAGGATGAGAAAAAAACACTTAATGTTGTTCTTCCTTAAAAAAATAATAAAGAAATAAATGCATTTAAATGGATATTTAAGGTTTAACTTCAGGTTTACCCTATTTTCTCTGATCTTGTGGTATTCTATTACTCTATAAGAGTATTGCAGTATGCTACATTGTAGTCACATTGACTTCAACATGTACGGTAGTAGCAATATATAATAATGTAGTATATAAATAATGATGGCTGATGCTCATTTATGTTGGAGGCAGTCATGATGCAATGTAGCATACTATTAATATTTAGGATTGCATGTATAAAGTACACTGTATAGTGTACTTCATGTACAGCTTTGTTAAACTGTTGCATTATGAGGTCCTGCGCCCTAGATGTTACAAAGTTTTTATCGGATCTGATATGTTCGTTAAAAGTTGTCTTGACGCGCAAGGTGACTCTCCTGTAAACCCTGTTTTTGGTTTTAATTGGAGTCTTTATTTTGAGTTGTTTTGCATAGAAGTGCCTGGGTTGAGAGACTTACAGTGTTCAGGGCCCGCGGCTGGGATTTTCAGCGGCCTGGTTTCGTGTCAGCCCAGCTCTCCTCCGCACACACGGGATCGACTGCCGGCCTGCACTGGCCAAGCGCTGACTGACTTTATCCTGAGACCCTGCTGTCCAGAACCCTCCATCCCCCAGACGCCCTCATCCTCAGCCTCTCAGAGCCCAGGACAGCTACCCGCCTACCTGAAAGCACAGCATTAACACTGACGTCACAATAAATAATACAAATTAAAAATGCATTGCAAAATATCTCAGAAACGACACCCGGCAGGATCTAATAAATGACTTCATAGATTTTACAGATTTTATTTTCTTTGCTCAGTATCTAATTCTGTCTAATGTGAAAGTTTAAAAATAAAAAATGCATCACCAAAAATGTCTCAGAGTGTATTTTTATCAACATATATTTTTTTTTTTGGAAATAATATTGTATCATCCTCGCTCAATATCTAATTCTGTCTAATGTATAAGCATTGATTTTTACAATAAATAAAAATTTACTGCAATCTGAAAAAAGGCTTGGAAATTGATCACACTTGATCTAATTAATGACACACATAAGTGTTTCAAGAGTACTTATCAATTAATATTTTAATTTATTAATTTGGAAATATTATGTTATTACCTCTGCTCTACAATTCTGTGGAATTAAAAAATAAAAAAAATGCACTGCAAAATAGCTCGAAATGGATTCTAATTAATGGCATTCACATTTATGTCATTATTGATTTTATTTTTTTTATTTTTTTCATTTTTAATTTTGCAACATGATGAAAAACATAGTTTTTAAACATTGTTTTAATGCCACTTTAGTTCACTTTGTTCATGTTATCATAGTGTTGTGTTGTGTATTGTATGTTTGGTTATTGATAATTGATCCCACCACAACATTAAAAAAACTTGCAGGAATTTAATATAAGCTGACTAACAGTTTTAACCATAGATGCCAGCCAAAGGGTTAAGATAAAGATCTTGTGAAAAAAAAAAAAATAGAAACCCGGAATAGATAAAAAAGTCATGACAAGTGTGAGGTTCTCTAAAAGTATAAGTGCACATGTGCAACAGTTTTTAAGCAAGCAAGTGAAAATTAAAATGCATGTCATAAATGCAATGAATGCAAAGGCTTTTAAAATGATTCCTGTAGCATTAGAAATAAATCCTCATGCACACATTAATACACACATTACACACACACACAATGACAGGATGTGTAAGGTTTAATTCCTTTGAATTTTGGCCTGCCTACCGCTTAAACCTTGTAAAAAGTCACAAATGTGCAACATGAACTTGATTAAATAGAGAACAGGCTGTGATTTACATCAGCTGGCTTTTATACACTCTATAAATACACACTTGAATGGATTGGCAGCCGCAGACTCGCTGCATTATAATTTTCCCCAAATGGGAGCTATTGGGGTGTGCAGCATTTTGGGGTGAAGAGCACATGAGGAAAAACCAAGGCCTGAAAGCTGTTAGATGGTGATAGTTTTATTTCTTAGGACTGCGAGCGAATCCCCTTTGCTCTCCTAGGAGTTCACTCTGGCCTGACGTGGACGGTTACTTTAATACCATGCTATTGCCTGTGAAAGCTATTTTATCTTTTTTGTATTCATCAAGAAACATATGACTGCACACATCTGTAAGCGGAATCGAGAGCGAACATTTTCACATCGTGAAACTGGACATTATTTTACGCCGGCCCACTCACTTGAGAAATCCCCTCAAATTAGTAATTATGAACATTTAATTCATCATTGTACTTTTTTGCCAAAGATAATCGTCGTTTAATCTTGATCTGTGGTTTTATGATCAGATCATTGCTTACGCGCACACTACACTTGTTCACAAACCTCTATACATGTTTGGTGAGGGGAGAGATGGCTCAAGGGGATTTATATCGAAGAGTATTTTGTTTGTGGTTGAAATGGTTTTCCATAAACAGCAGTAAATGCAACACAAATTCATCACAAAAATGCTACAGAATCAGCTTTATCAGTGTTTTTCAATGTAACAGTACATTTATGGATTACTCGTGACATATTGCTGATTTGTGTACTATTCTGGTTAATGTACAGTTATGGATTACTCGTGACATATTGCTGATTTGTGTACTATTCTGGTTTTGTTGCGGCGTGGTTTTTATTATTTCTTTTTTGTGTTGTTTTATTGTTTTTTTTAAATGTTTAGATTTTTGTTTTTTATAATTAATTTTTTCAGTTATTTATTAGTTTGTTTGCTATTTCTTCTGTATTTTTTAATTTGATTATAAACTACCAACCGGCATTAATTAAATATTTTTCAGTATCAGATCACTGCTACAATGTTTACAATCTCTAAACAGATTTAAAATGATCATTTTCATTAGCAGTAACAAAATAAATGCATCACAGAATCATTGTTTTTTGAGATTCAACAACTGTTGTTCCAACAGCTTTCACGAAGGGTATAAAAATGGCTATGAAATAATTCTGATTTTGCACCATTTTGGGTTGTTGTTTGCAACACTAATATTGTTGGGCTTTTATCAGAATCCAATCCTTCATGTTGGAAGTTGATTTGCATCGTGGGCTTAAAAGAACCTAAAGACCTGAGTACTGTAAATTAAACATAAAGTGGTGTCACTCGCAATAAAAGCTGAGCTTTTAATTTGCACAGTATTCGTTGTAAAAAAAGAGGGGGTATTAAGTCGCGTGGCAGGATGGCGTTTGCGGGCGATCTTTCATCTTTCTACTCTGAAGTCTGTTGAGTTTATTAAGTGTCTCTAATCGTTGGCACAAGCAGTGCGAGGCAAGCTACAGTTTCCAGTGTCGAATGTAATGTAACAAACACATGCAGCGTTGACGCATACAGGAGTGTGTGTGTGTGTGTGTGTGTGTGTGTAAAGACCCACTGCTGCTCACGTATGAGTAATACACCTCTGCTTAATAGTATCTGTCAACAAGCGGGGATTGCTGTGCCGACAGTTTTCCGGGCTGCACCCTCACCACACACACACCACAAACACACTCCCACACACACACACACAAAAGGCCCATATGGAAACCAGGGGTCTATTTCCAGTTATGAGTGTCGAAGAACAGGGCGATTCAAACTCTCGCGCACAGTGTTAAAGCTTTCCTTTCACATCGCGAAACACATTTATATTAGTGCTATCTATCTATTTGACCGATCTTTACACCCGCCAAGCGTCCTAAAGGTCGTTTTCTCATGCTCTTAAAACAGAATTTATTTATCCTCTTCTGGTTTAATTTGTGTAGATAGATATTGTTGTGTGTGGTGTGTGTGTGTGTGTGTAACTATTTATAATCTATCTATCTATAATTTATTTTCTTTTTTAAGGGGGGTATGTAAATAAGGTGTTAGGGCAGTTGTTAGCAATAATATTTATGTTTTAGGCGATATATTTTGTGTAGTTTATAGGATAATCAAAAACGACGTGTTAAACCGTAATCTAATATATTACACATATTGTTTATACACCTCTCTCTCTCTCTCTCTCTCCTCTATCTCTCTATCTTCCCCTTCCCCCACACAACACACACACAGACACACCCACGCAATGTTATAATCTATACAAAATTTAGTACTAACCTAAAGGAAAGCAAGCAAGCCAGAGAGGGGGGCAGGGTTAACTAAAACATTTAGTAGGCCAAGTATGAAAGACTTAGATGTACATGGTGAAAGGGGTGAAGGAAAATCAAGGCGGTCCATTGCTACAGTTTTGAAATGCAGTGCCCATGAATGCACGCGTCGCGGGCTGAGAGTCAGAGCTGAGATCCTACAACAAATTTATTTTGCTACCGTTTTCATAACACTATTACAATCATCGCTTTGAAAGGTAAACGTGGAGTTTTCCTTACGTTAAACCGTATTTTTAAACATGTAACTATTAAAGAACTGCGTCCAAAACTGTTCAGTCAATTTTGTGTTCCATCATGGAAATTATGCACCGAAACTGGGCCCCAATAATTATTAATATCTGTATGGATACCCAGTGGGTCCGCTATCGAGAGAGATTCAGTAAAACACCACATCCGATGCTACTTTTAATGCCACACAGCACGGAAATTATGCACCGAAACTGTGACCAAAATAATTCTAATAAACTATTTTAAACAGGTTTAAACGGTGGAATTTTGAAATTTGACTTTTTTAAAATGTATTTATTTATTTCTCTTTGCCTTTAAAAACACAGTAATGTTAAGCCTGGGCCTTTGCTTGATTTTTAGTTTTTTGTTCTAATTATTATTTCCCTTTCTCATCTTGCTTTACTGAAAGGCAAAAAATTGTCTAAAAAACTAATTCCTGCATTTATAAAAAATCTGTAAAAAAAAAATGCTGAATCCACGTTCTAAAGATTTCAATGAAGTTAGAGAAACGAATATTGGCCGCCAAGCACATATTCTGCATCTTCAGCGGGAAAAACCTGATGCACATATTCTAATCATGAGTGTTTCGATCGTCCTCAGGAAAGAGTCGAGTATGCCAACTCAAACGCTTTACTTTTCCTTTTAAAAAGCATGTGGTAAATTGTGGTTACAATGAGGTAAAAGCATCAAACGGGAATTGGCGTTGAGCAGTAGACCAGTAGGAGTCGTGGTGTGTTGTGTCATGGTGGATGGAGGTGTTTCAAAAACTTTCGTCCCTGCACAACACAAAATGCACACTATTAATCATTCTACCTCATTTAACCCACTATCTGACCTAAAAAATGCATTCAAAACCTTGAAATATGATAAAGAAAGAGCGCTTTCAAATACAAAACGAAGGAAAGCAGCATGATGTGTCATGGTGACTTACTAGAAACACACTGCTAGTTTAAAAATTTCAAGCTGCAAATATAGTGATGAGCAACAAGAGACAATACTAAAGGTCACAATCTGCGAAAAAAGCAAAAACCACACTCAATCTTACCCTTCGGCGAGGTCACGTGTGCTGCGATCCGTGATTAGTATCCTTTGAGCAAACATCCAACAAGTCTCGAAGAAGTTCAACAAGACGGCGAGAATTATCTGACTCTGCTATTTTCACACTCAGACAATGAGTCAGAGACGCACCACATCACAGCTTCAACAGTATCTTCCCCCCCACGAGCTCGCCAGCGATTATATACCTCACACTACACAGGACGTCACTCGCAGTGGGTCAACCCTGGAAAGAACGGCTGTTGGGCACGGGCCCGTGTGCTTTTCTCACAGGCCACGCGGGAGTCAGTCATCTCACACACGGCTCTGATGGGGGCTCTGATAATAAGAGCGCTTTCCTCAGCATCAGCTTCTCACAGAGCCTCTGATGAGACTGAATCCAAGAGCCGCTGTGCTTCACTGTGAAGTACTGCATCAGTGAACAAGGAGAAAAGCAGCACACACAATGTACGGGTTAAATTATAAACTGGTCATGAAACTGGTATTTGCATCACACTTAATTAATTAATTAATAATTTACTGGGTTTAATATAGATACTGATTATGGCATCTAATTATTTAGATTTTTTCATTTTATATACCTGTATAATATACATGCATTCACTTATTTTTTACACTGCTATAACATAGTGCATTGACATTTGATTATATACAGGTATATATATATCGATCAATTTATAATTATTGTTTTTTTTTTTTGTTTTTTGTTTTTTTTTTTTTTTTTTTTTTTTTTTTTTTTTTTTTTTTTATTTTATTGATTTAATGATATATGCGATTATTATATTTTGATGCATTGATATTATATTCATATACATTTCACACACACACACACACACACACACACACACACACACACACACACAATCTGAGGGTGCAAAAAAATCTAAATACTGAGAAAATCATCTTTAAAGTTGTTCAAATGAAGTTCTTAGCAATGCATATTACTAATCAAACATTACGTTTTGATATATTTACGGTAGGAAATTTACAAAATATCTCTATGGAACATAATCTTTACTTAATATCCTAATGATTTTTGGCATAAAAGAAAAATCTAGTCAGTTGCGGTCCATGCATTTCACTCCTAGGCCTTCATGAATTAATCCACCTCTTAATACCATCATAATAATGCCACGCTATAGAAACCATAAATATTACACAGAAATGCAGTATAACAGGGCTCTGCATCACAGATGTGTATCTCATGCAGCGAGAATGAATGCCATTACTAAAGCAAGAAAACCAATGCACAACGTAAGAATATATACACAAGCAACATCACGAATCATCTTAAGGAAGAGTATAGAGCTAAACTGATGTAAAAAGCAGATCATTTGTTATGTAAAGGGTGTTTCATTAGGACGGAAAAAAAAAGTTTAGACGATATTATAAATGATATTTGCTTGTGACTGAGATATTTACAGGGTTTTCAGAGTGTGTGGGAAGCTCTTTCACAGCGGCTTCATCAAAACGTGTTTGTGTTCCAGACGTAGTATCGGTTCCAGGTATGATGCAATTCTGGGAACCCGTAAGAAGAACGACAAATCACTAATGACATCTCTTTATCATCAGATGCTCCTCTGAGGACAGCAGCGAGGATTTAAACGGAGTGCAAACGAGTCTCAGAACAACACCCAGAAACCTCACGTGTCTCCACGAGGCTTCAGAAGAGATCTCGCCCGAAACAACACATTCAGATCTCAACTAAGTGCTATCCACTGGAGGTCAACTGATTCATTCGTGCTTTTATTTCACCTTGGGGTTTTAGGAGAAACATCTGAAAGCCAAGTTGAATAATTCAGTAAAAGCAATAAAGTTAAAGTTTAGTGATAGTTTTGTTTACTGCATCCGTCATGTTCAATGGAGCGCTTTCGACCCTTCTCATTAGTAAATATAGATATTGCATGGCTTAGTAAAGCACACACAAACAAATTACCAAACACAATAAATGCCCAAAAAGTATCTGATCACTTCTAAATGTGTGAAATGTGATTCATCAGATCTGTGCTGAAGGATGTGTTTTCTCTTCACTAACCGCAACTGTTCTTCTTCATGTTCGCGTCTCAAAGTGTTTGAATCAGGTGTTTTATAGTGAATGCTCACAGTGAACAGTGTAGACAGTCATATTAACTAGCAGCAGCATCCACTAACTAACCACTAACTAACCCACACTGACTGTCTTCTAGTGTGTTAGTAGTTTAAAACCCAACAATGTCTTTTTTTTTAAAAATGTGTTCCTGTATTTTTCTTTACAGTAAATGACATGATATTTACATTTATGCATTTGCGAAATGCTTTTATCTAAAGTGACTTGCATTGCATTCAAAGCACACGTCTATATTTTATCAGTTCATGTTTCCCTAAGAATCGAACAAAGAACCCATGACCCTGGTGTTGCGAGCTTTGTGATCTACAATCCACAAGGCTATTTGGTGTTTGATATTGTAGCAATTAAATAGTAGTAAAAACAGATATTTTTAGCATTTAAAACCCGACAAATGTATTAATTGTTAATAGTGAAATCACTCACTCACTATCATGTCTGTTCTGTTTTTTTTCTTTTTTCAGAACAGAAGAAGATATTCTAATGCAAACCCCACTGAGTTTCGCTGTACGTACAAAAAAAAACCCAAGACATTTTTAAAAATATCTATCGGAACATCTTGAAGGATGAGTAAATGAGGACAAGCAATTCATTTTCTGGGTGATTAAAGCGCATCATTTGTTATGCATGATCAGATCGATTACAGTAAAAGCGTCTACTTTAGTGAACTAAAGAAGCACCCTAAACAGACATAAGTGAAGTACATAACAGGCTATCCGATCCGTTTCCGAAAATAGTTTCCTGATTCCTGATCGGTGTTCTCATCTGTACTGATGAAGCTGTTGTTTTAGTGAGTGCATGACTGAGTGTGTCGCTCTGAGAATGCAAAACGCTCTCCATCGGGGTTGGCCCCGCTGAATCAGAAGCTTTAGGGTTTTATGGTAAATGCGGCGGGAAAGAGCACCTTCAGCTCCGCGACGTTCCAGCCGAGCGCAGAGAACGCGCCAGACTGCAGAGGTGTGATTTAGCAAACAACAACAAAAAAAAAACCACCTGAGGAGAAAACGTGCTGTGAGGAAAGTGTCTGCATGCAGATGAAAGGAGTAGAGAAAACAGAAAGGGAGAGACGTGGGACCCCTGACTCAGATAGTGTGAGATATTCAAACGACAGCAGCGGAAATTCCCTGCGCTGAAATCTGAGAAGAAAGCCACGATTCGATGACAAACGTTACGTACGCGACGCGGCGCTGTGATGCATGACAGAGTGCTACACAGATCTCTGCTATCAGATGGCCTCTCTGTGTTGATTTTTTTCTGCAACAGAAACCATTCAAACTTAGCAGAAGCATGAACTGGTTTGAGCTGACCTAACCTGGCTCGTTCAGGGCTGTGTGTGAAACGGAGGAATAATATCAGCAGACGATTTTATCATCACAAGCTATAGTTGTATGGATGTGTGTACATACAGGCATGAACGCATTTCTTAATTAATTTTTGCATTACTTTACCACACACATACACACAAATATAATAAAAAAAAAAAAAAAAAAAAAAAAAATATAGATATATAATATATATATATATATATATATATATATATATATATATATATATATATATATATATAATATTAGTTATAATAATTACTATAATAATTATTTTATTAATATAAAATAATAATTAATTATGATTAATTTATAATACCTTTTTTAATTTATAATAATTTTTATATAGTTATTTTTTATATATTTATAGTTTTTATATATATATATATATTATATATAATTTCCATATATTAATAAAGTAATATTATGTTGATTATAATTATAATGACAAAAAAACATTGTATATAATTATATTATTATAATATTAATTATTAATTGTGATTAATCACATCCAAAATAAAAGATTTTTGTTGTTTGCATAATATATTTTTGTGTTCTGTGTATATTTATTATGAATATATAAATACACACACATACAGTATATATATAATATATGTGTGTGTTCTGTGTATATTTATTATGAATATATAAATACACACACATACAGTATATATATAAAAATTAGTGACTGAAATATATATGTGCATTGTGTGTTATACACAGTATATATATATCTATATATATATAAAATATACACAGTACACACAAAATAGATATTATGTAAATAAAAACTTTTATTGTGGATGTGATTAATCGCTTGACAGCACTAGATTATAATGCCAAAAAAGTCAGCGTGAAGAAAAAAATTAATCCTATCCATTTTGTAAATGCATGTTTATTGATCATATTCTGTTTGTTTGTTCCATGTTTCTCTCTCTTTTTTTAATTGGCCTGTAATTTTTAATTTTAATATCTCCGGATCTTTTCTCTGGGGACATAAGCATGACTTCTCCAGTCTTTTTGTTCACTTAAATGCTGCATCTTTCTTACAATCGACTCACATCTCACACTGATGCACAAAACCAGATTCTATTTGATCTCCTGATGTACATCACAGTACAGAAATTAAAGTTCTGTTACGTCTACTTCCGTTCATTGCACTCAATGCCAGCAAAACAAAATTACAATGAGTCCGGTGTTTATTGTTTTGTTGGCTCAAAGTCAAGAATGTGTCGTCACAGTTCCAAAAATGAAAGAAAATCAACACTTTTGGCTCGTAGATGATCTGAAGCTACATTATGAGGTAAAAAATAGTAAGAAGATGACAGTGTGATTTAAGACAGATGCTTTCTTTAGTAAAACCGCTTGTGTCTTTGATTTTGATTTGATTAGCTCACATCGTTTAATGACCTCTCCGTGCAGATCATACTATCGCTCTTACGTTGTAATTTAAACCATGTATTTTACACTGCAATTTATAAAAAGATGACGAGCCGACTATTTTATTTGCATGCCAAAGGCAATTTTATTCTTGCATTTGGCGAGTGTTTTTTGTGGTTTCTGTGATCAACTCTGTGTATGTGCATTGAGAATATCAACTCAGTCATCCCACGTTTTTAATTGTCACGAAATGTGGGTCATGAGTGTTTAAGTGTCTCACAAATCCTCAGAGTGTTTATCAGTCAAATGCATGTAGGCCTCCCCCCAGTTTATTGCTCAGATGTTGCTTTGTCATCATCCAGAGTCAAATTTTTGACATGCATAAGTTAATTTCAAGATCTCTGATCTTTGATTGCATACAGTTTTGAGAGTGCATTTAATTTCAATGCTTCTAAGAGAAACAAATGCAATTTCAAAGAGACCTCGTTCATGCATTTTCTTGCAATCATGCTGCAGAAAGGTTCGACGCTGTGTATCTGGGTGCATGCACATTTTTTTTTGCGTGCATGTCCCATGCATCTGTGTTGCATGTGTGTGTGTGTGTGTGTCTCAGTGTCCAGGAATGTCGCAGTGAGTCTATGATGGCAAACACACACCACATTCTGAATCAAACCAATCCCTCGTCATTACTGTCTTGTCTCAAATCTCTCTCGCTCTCACACCGCACTATAAATACCTTTGCTCCCCCTCCAAATTTGTTTTCCTGGTCTTTTTTTTCCCCCCCCATCTCTCGACGCAAGAAAATGTTTGCAACATCTTCCAGGCTTTCTGATGTGGCTCTTTATTTTGTACATTCGTGCAGGACCGCACAATAGCGGTCGGTGGATATTAAAAAAACATTCTCAGGGCCCGCCGCGTGAGAGGGCTGTTTTGAAGTTTTAATGGCGGGGTGGGGGCTAAATAAAGCTCCTCTTTGAGCGGATGGATAATGTGAGAGTCGGGTTAGCTGCCACATCAGTTGTGACATTCACTGAGAAATTAGTGTTGGGGTTTCACAAATATGCCCGCATCCTGGCCGCCGGCTTTTACGAACTCAGAAAAGCATTTCTACCTCGAGTCATTAAAGAATCCGCAATCTCGCAGCTTGTGTTGTTTTTAATGCGAGGAGCCCAAACCACGTCGCACTGAGAAGAAGAAGAACAGCGTGTGTGTGTGATCTTTGCAGGGCAGGTTTCTGTGTTCCTCGTGTTCAGCATCGACTCAGCGCCACCTTGTGGAAATGTTTGGATCTGTAAGAGGTCAGAGCAGATTCTACAGCACACAGAAGTGTTTTTAATTAAGCAAAACTGAATTAAATTCATACCATCCTGCAAAGCTAGGACTGAAAACTCAGAAGGAAAACTACAAAAAATAAGCAAATAATTAGAACGAGTAATATATGAAAAAACATTGGTATGGATGTAGTACACTGCTGTTCAAAATCTTTTTAAGTAGGTCAGTATTTTTTTTTAAAAAAGAATTAATACTTTTATTCTTCAAGGACTCATTAAATTGAACCAAAATTGACAGTAAAGTCATTTATAATGTTTCTGAAAGATTTCTATTTCAAAAAAATGCTGTTCTTTTGAACTTCCTATTCATTCAGCAGCAAATCACCTTCATATTAGAATGATTTCTGAAGATCATGTGTGACACTGAAGACTGGAGGAATGATGCTGAAAATACAGCTGCACATCACAGAAATAAATTACAGTTTAACAGAGATTCATGCAGACAAAAGATACTTTTAAATTGTAATAATATTTTTTTTAAAAATTACATTATATAGATATATATATATATATATATATAATATATATATAACTATACACACACACACACAGTATATAGATACACAGCTAGATAAACTGTAAATGTGTGTGTGTGTGTGTGTGTATTACAGTCCACATTGATTTGATTTGATTTCATTTGCGTGTTAATGAGAATCTAAAGTAAAGTCTTAAAAACACTCTTATTAAAGTCACTGAAAGTGCAGAGATGGCAAAAAACTAAAACTAAAGGAACTGTGTGTGTGTGTGTGTGTGTGTGTGTGTGTGTGTGTGTGTGTGTGTGTGTGTGTGTGTGTGTGTGTGTGTGTGTGTGTGATTGCTGATCGTCTCGCCAAAAAAGAGAGAAAGAAAAGTGGAAAAAAGAACTAAATAAAATGAAATTGAGTGGGTTGGAAAAATGGGAAGTTTAAAAAGGCAAACAGGGTTTTTAAGAGAATCTTTGATGTGTATCACTGGAGGACTGTGTGTGTGTGTGTGTTACTGTAAGTCAAAGCAGAAGGGCTCGTGGGCCGTGTGTGTTTGATGTGTGTGTGATGTGGTTTCGGGGGGGAAGGGAGCTGTGTGTGGCGTCAGAGAGGACCGAACGGAGCGCAGGAGCCTCTTTCCCCTGCAGTCGCATCCAATCACATGTGTGTGTGTGTGTGTGTGTGTGTGTTACACAGATATTCACACCTCAGTGACGCATCACTGCTCATATACATTAAATCAGTGCCAAATAACTTCATAATCAATCATATTTCCGCTCTCGTCGTCGCTCTGCCATCAACCACAGACATTTATGTGTTTTAAGGAAGGCCCAGTTTCGTCTGCCTCTAAGTGCTTTTCCAATCCGATCCGCGCTCAAACCCGCTGGAAAGACAAATCACAGAATCTCAATTGTTTCTCCTAAACTTGAGATGTTTCTTCTGTGAGATACGCCCAGGAATCTCACATCCCAACGAACAGAAATCCGATCAGAAATGTGTTATGAAAACGTTGTTTCTGAATGTTCAAAGTTCTGTGAACATTCCATTTGCAAAAACATTATTGGGGCGCTACTTTTAAAACGTTTTCGGAAATGTTCTGAAACAAGTTTAGAACTCATTCCATGAGCATTGAATAAACAAAGTCTTCGAAAACTGAACGAATGTTCTATTAATGTTACAAGAAGAATGTTTCTTTCTGAGAAATCGTTCCCTGTTATCTGGGATATCAAAGATTCAAGTAGTCAGAGATCTCCTTATGAACTTTTCTCATTAGATATCCACAGTCTTACTGTGCAACTCATTTGTGACTAGTTCTGTTCCTCCTGACTAGTAATTCAAAGCAAGCTGCATTGAGTTCATGTCTGATCATCCGTGTGTTTGATGTTGCAGAGCTGCTCTGTGATGTAATCGGATTCATCGCTGACTTCCTTTCTCATAACTCAACTTTCCTGCCGTCAGATCCCTGGACTTATCAAATCTGAGCATCTCCATTATCACACCACACACACTCGCTCCTGACCACAGAGCTGGAGAAGTGTGAGGTGTGCAGGAGAAATTGCAACAGCGATCTGCTCGAATTCTCTTCTAATAACCAGACTTTCCAGTTGAAAGTGTTGGCTCAATGCTTCGACTCGTTCCGCTTTACTTCAAATGTCCTCACCAGTCAGAAATGTCCTTGTTAATACAGTGAAAAACCTGTAGAAGAGCTGGGGTTCACTGCTGTAAAGGTTCAGGAATCATGTTTTGCTTTGTTTTTTTTTCTGTCACTCGGGTTTGTGTGAGCATTAACTGTTGCAATGACTAACTGTTTATTTATATCAACGCAAAATGTAACGATATTGTCATCCAGCTCTATTCTGCTAAATGCAACACTAATGCCATGAAGATAGAAAATATATTATAAACCTTGACATCATTATTTGCTGGGTAAAGCTGCTTTGCTTTGAAACATATATGCTAATATACATAATTATATGGATATAATAAATATGATTGACTTCATATGAAATTTTGATTTTGTGATAGATCCTCACAGATAAAGCCTCAGA
Organism: Cyprinus carpio; assembly: GCF_018340385.1. Classification (NCBI taxonomy): domain Eukaryota; kingdom Metazoa; phylum Chordata; class Actinopteri; order Cypriniformes; family Cyprinidae; genus Cyprinus; species Cyprinus carpio. Next base: position 1,192,952 of record NC_056577.1, read on the forward strand.
GGAGTGTGTGTGTGTGTGTGTGTGTGTGTGTGTGTGTGTTGATTTGTACCTGTTGGCTACAGGTACACCGTGAGGGAGGTTTAGGGAGTCTTTCTCGCTCCTTCAGTCTCAAAGCTCAAGGTCTTTATGTGATACTGAGCTGAGCTTGAAGCAGTCTTATCGTGGATCGATTCCATTCATGCAAGTTAGTCTAAAGCAAAATTACAGTTAACTGTTAATTTTATGCTGTTTTCTGCATATGTCACACACCTGACCAGGTGTTTTCAGTGTTTTAGATGCCACGGATATTATTACAACAATATTATAAATGTTTAAAATATTATTTGGAAAATGTTACGTTTCCATTATTTATTAAATGTATTTTTCATTTGTTTAATTTATAAATAAAGTGTATTTACTATTTGTTTATATTTATGTAATTAATTCAAGCAATGTACATTCATTCTAATCAATTTATTATTTAGTTGAATTTTATTTGTTAATATTTAAGTTCTTGTTAAAACCCCCATCTGCACTTGACAACTAGCATGATCTTGACAATTGCATGATATCACTAGTTGCATTTATGATTACAATTATGATTTCTGTTCATAATGATGCATGTATGTTTGCTGACGGGTGTGTCAGATTTATATTTGAATTGCACCGTTCTGTAATGAACATGGCGGCTGCTTTACCGAGCGCAGCAGGACGGCCTATTAAAAACTAACGCCTTCCTTTAATTAAAATGAGTACCTTTAACTTTTAAAGTATCTGGCCAGGATGTGGCTCCTGAAAGTCAAGTCTAAAAAATTATGACTAAATGCTGAAACATTCACTGATGAATCCTTCAACAGTTAGGAGAGTTTTTTGAAGTATTAAGTCAATCCAGGTCAAAACCAAATGAAAACTTCTAGTTAAGACAAGCTATTCCATTATGTATGACCTCTGTGTGTGTGTGTGTGTGTGTGTGTGTGTGTGTGTGTGTGTGTGTGTGTGTGTGTGTGTGTATGTGTAAATTAAGCATGGCAGTTCGCTACCACAAGACGCAAAACAGGCAAACAGACTTCACTCAGCAAAGATACACTGTTTACAGCCCCGTCAGTCCATCACAACACATTGCACACAAACAAAACTCTCTATGGGTGTATGCACTTCTGTGTTTACTGTGGGTGTGTGTGTGTGAACATTTAAAGCGGCTGGTGATGCATAGGTGTGTGTTTATTCCTATTCTGACAAGCAAACAACAACATCAACCACTGCAGATGCATCGGTTAGCTGAGTATCAGCGCTTCATCCTGCTGATTCAAAAACATGGCACAAATCAACTGTTTACTTCACTAAAACACTCATCTAACTTCAAACCCACAGGAAAATATTATCGCTTAGAGCTCTGAATGGACTTCTCCTACAACTCATCAAGAGATATAGAAAAAATAGAAAAAGTAATACAGCCTCCATTTGCTCTCCATACAATATCAGAGGTCTTTTGAGTTGAAATGTGTGATTTTTTTTTTTGCCTCAAAAATTCCCAAATGCAAATGCCAAAGCAATTTAATGCTGCAGGAAATTTGATGTGTTTCTGTTTTCTGTAAGACGCTGGACTTAATGTGACCGGAAGCTGAACATCTGAGTCACACGCAGCGGCCACACACAGACGTGATGACCGAGGAACCGCATGTTAAACCGCAGGCTCTCACGCACACGCTTACCACTCGCCTATCAAGAGACATGTTTCCCATGTATGAGAACTGTGCTGAGGAAATACAAGCTTCCCTGCTTTAATTAAGACCAGAGCTGATGATGATACTCAGCTAAAATGAAAACAGGTTCTAAACGTTTGCCATTAGTTATGAAAATGTTATTATGAATGTTTTCGGAATGTTCAAAATGATTTTTTTCTTGGTTACACGAATGTTAAGGAACATTCCATTTGTAATTTTGCATACATTTATGGGAATGTTACTTTTGATTGTTCTCTAATAATTCTGAAACAAAACTGTAACATTTAAAAAACGTTCAGACAAACGCCAGCTTAAAAGTTTCAGAAATAGTGTTTTTGTGCTACAAAATGTTTTGGGAACATTTGATTAAAGGCCAGATGACTCTGAATGAACACTCTATTAAAATTACTATAATTTATCATAATGTGGAGACGTTCTGAGAACAGTATACAACACAGTACAAACAGACAGCAGGAATTAATATGAAAATTATATAAAATGTTTCGCTTCCAAACAAGATATAATTTTTTATTAATGAAATGATTTTCACTTTAAGTGCACTTTTAATATTTTATAGCATAACATAAAAAACATAAGACTTTAAAAAAAAGAATGCTTTTTTTTTTAAATATTAATATTTTTGGCTTTTTGATGAAATGCTTTTGTTGCTTTGTATAACAGCATCTGCTAATGCATTAAATGCAAATCACATTTTCAGCTGAAATAACTATATTGTGCTATGTACAGGGCTATACAGCCGTTAAAATAACTCATATTTTGATTTTAATTTTTAGTCAGCAAATCATGCAGTGAAAACAGTGAAACACATCTTCTGAGCCACTTTCAACAGGTCTCAGTCTCAAAAATCTGTGGGGTTTAAAACAAATGTCATTTTTTTAAAATAAAATGAATATATTGTGATATTACAACAGCAAGTAAAAATGACATATACTTAGTCAGCAATCTCACACTTGAAAATTTTGAAAAAGCAACGCATTCTAGTCTTCTTCTCAGCCACTTTTACTGTCCCAATCTCTAAAAGATTAAAATAGAACACCATTTTAGCAGGGAAATAACTATATTGTGATGTATGCATTAATAGAATGTTAAAAACACTAAGATTAAAATGAACACTTTTGGTCCTAATTTATTTTGTCAAACTATCTTCTGATTTTGAGACACTGAGACCTTTATCATCTTAGGCCACTAAAAATTTAAAATAGAGATCGCAATTTTAATGACATCCCCAGCAGAAATAACTATATTGTGTATATATACAGTTGTACAGTGTTATGAATTTAGTCATCCGATCTCACAGTGGAACACAACACACACATCTCCGGCTGCGCCACTTTAAACTGGGTCCCAATCTCTGTTTCTTTCTTTTATTTCTCCTCATTCTCTCTCTCCTGCTGCGGTCCGCTGCGACGCCTCAGTTCTCTCTCGTTGGGTGGAGCGCCACTAATAAACCTTGGAGCCTGGACTCCTCGCTGTCTCGCTCTCTCGCTCAGATCTCTCTGATTTTCTTGCCCAGTTCTACTTCTGTTGTCCAAAATGACAAGTGGACTTTTTCTTAGTCTTCTCGTCTCTCTCTCGTCTCTCTTCTCTCTCTCTCTCTTCTCTCTCTGTCGGTTGTCTTTTCCTTTTTCTCTCGCATTCTGCCACGGTGGACAAAGCTGTGCCAGAGACACACACACTCACACACACAACACACACACACACACACAACACACGACAGCAGACACACAGCTGGACCCAGCTGCTTACAAAGGCTGGGGTTTGGAAATCAATGAAGGCGAATGAAGAAAAAGGAAAAAGAGTTTAAATAAATTGGCACTTGAAAAAAGCAAACGCAAAGAGGCAATAAGAGAGAAAGGGGAGAGAGAGAGAGAAAAACACGCGCAGAGAGACAATAGGCAAGGAAATGAGCTGTAACTGCAGCAGGCACGACGTCAAAACCGAAGGTCAAAGATCCATCCGTAATCGCAGATAAACAAAGATGCGGGGGCCCACTTGAACATCTTGGAAAAAAAACATAATATGTCTGAAATTTTTATATAATCCATCACAAAACTTGGCTGGAGTTGTGTGGGTGGACTATAAACGAGAGTGGATGGCGGCTGCCCACACTGGAAAAGGCGGTCGTTTTATTAAGCAGCACGTCACTAAATCCCTCTTTCCTCTCCGTACGATAAGACCTTCCGCTCGCTACTTGATGTGATGAGGTTGTCAGGGCTGAAACAACATCTGTGGGCCCTGCTCATGCTCTTTTTGCAAAGTGTTTTTCCGTAAGTGGTCCAATGAAACGCGCTGCGTCCCTTTTCCTTGAGTGACAACAACCGCGGCGATAACACAAAACAAAAAGAAACCGAAAACTTTTCGATTCATGTTTTTAGGACGGATGCCGTTAGCAGGACTATCAAATCACCATGCTCTAGAGACAACATTTGCTACCATTTAAAAAAAAACTTTGTTTGAGTTATATAAAAAAAAGGTTTCTTGTTCATGTGTGCAATTAGGGGAAAGTTGTCCATTGTATCTTTTTTTACAACCATTGTAATCATTTTATAAACATTCTGTAGAATTGCTGCTTTTGAATATTCTGACAACGCATTCCGCAAACAAAACGTAACAATTTGGGAAAATGGTTAGTTTGGACGTTCCACCTAGAAAAGTTTCATTTAAAAATGTTTCATGAAACGAGTTGTATAAAAACAAAATGGTTTGTGCGCCTAATGATTTTGAGAACAATTAAAAAAAAGGCAGAATCCAAGTGGATCAAAAACCTTCTTATTAACGTTACCTAACTGCAAGGAGCATTTTGTTTATAAATTTGGTTCTGAGTAAGGTTCCGCCCGGTTAGGGGGGACTATTCCCACTGTCTACTCCACACCTACAAACAACCAACCACACACACGTGCACATTGTTCCTGATGATCATGAATCATTAACTCTGAACGACTTGTATTAACCCTTACATTAGTTTGAGGAAAAGGAAATGTGTGTTGAGCCATTGAAACCAGCCTTGAGCTGCGGCAGCGAACCAATCCACTGTGTTTTGTGCAGTTGTGTGTTTTTTTTCCCCACACAAAACATGTGTTTCTGCCATATTCAACCACACACACCACACAACACAAACCACACACCAACAAACACACCCAAAAAAAGCATTATTTTTGTTGAAGATAACAGAGAGGGAGGACTGCCATTACCGCTACAACATTTGCCCATGTCCTTGCCTCAATGTTTATCCACCATTTTTTTGACAGTTGCATTTCAGCGTAGTCTTTCTCTACAGACTACAGTGAACCCTAAAACCTTATAGGGACATCTTACGTCACACGTCAAACATGTTCAATGTCATTGCATTCGATTTTAAACGCACGTGTCAATGATTGAAAAGGACATGACCGCACCAAAGAACAAACCTCACTACATTTAACATTTTGACTAAAAAAAAAGATTTTTTGAACTGCGTACATGCTAAAGATATGCTGAAGAGTGAGGCCAGATCTAGGGGTACTTGTTGGAGCTTAGTAGGACACCTTATATCTGGCTTAATGAAATAGTCCTGACAACAAACTCGCACCCAGTGTAATGAATCTATCTGTTCCAGAATTTCTACAGTCTTATACGAAAATCTATAATGAAATTACTTGTTAAGATTAGGTCTATATTACCTCTTTCTTTCTTTAGCAATTCCCATAAAAGAATGATTTTTTATTTCCTAAACTCCCCAAAACACGAATCTAAAAAAAAAAAAACCCGTTGTTTTCTTAGCGCAAAGAAACCGTTTGGAATAAACTCTAAAGAATTGTTTTTTTTCACCACCGAACAAAGAAACTGTTGTTAACAATGGAAAGTTTCCCCAAGGAGACAATAAGTGATTGCAAAACCAGTTCACTGAATTTTCACCCATTCCAAAAAATTAAAAACAAAGCCTGATTCCAGGACACGGTAAGACTCAAAACAGGGAAAAAAAGTTGATGCTGATGCGGGCAGCAGAGAAAATACAGATTATCTGAAACTGATCAGATAGTTTGTCTTTGATTAGCAAATTTAAATGACTTATCTGCACTTATCATCTGACCGTGGGTGGATATAAAAAAGCAGCAGGCAACTCCAAACTGTCCAGTTTTATGTCACTTTCACGCATCAGCGGCTAATAGAGGATTTAAGGAAGAAAGTGTCCTAACACAGTGTGTTTGTGTGAGAGGTGACACAGAGGGCTTCTGCCCGTTAGCTCTGGCCCTCACACACGGGTGCGAGGTTGACAAAAATGACACTTTTGTCGCATCCAAAAGAGGAAGCTCTCTAATCACACATACATGCACTCAAATACACACCGTCCTACATGCATGTCAAACAAATCACCTTCAATCATGGATAACGATCACTCAGATCAGACGGTGCAGCAAAGCACTTTCACACTTCTTCTAAACCACTAACGTATCAGATCTCTGGAACATGCCGTAAGCGCCGGGAAACGATTGTCTCGGCTTTGAGCTTGTCTTGCGTTCATGGGTATATCTACACACAATCTATAAACAAATGTGAAATGTGAAACTAATTAGTTTTGTTGAGTGTGACTTTTGTGGGGTATACGTATAAAACAAGTGAATATTAGAGACCATGAGAAGACGCTCAGGGCTTGAGATGGAACTCTTTTAGGCCCAACAGAGAAACTTTTCTTCAAGAAAACCAAAGGTATTCAGTTCATTTAGTCTAAATGATTGAGATGTTAAAATTACTAAAATGTAAATACAAGATAATAGAGCTCAAATTTAAATACACACTTAAATTAAACAAGTGTTTTAATTATCAAATGCAATTTTGGCCCTTTTTGAAGGATAATGTTTTACAGCAATCAGAACTGCAGTTAATTTCAGGAAAAAAATACTGTAAGCCTAAATAAACAGTGAGTGTAGATTTGAACTGTGATTACAAAATGATATAATTGCATTTATTATTATAATGCATAAGTTTCTCAAGTTAACAACACTAACAAAAATTATAGCCAGTCACATTAATTTTAAAGTCACTGTATCTTCTTATATTAGTCTACAATATTAAAGTAAGATTACTCACTGTTCTACTTATTTAAACGATTATTTTTTTTATTTAGCCTAGAAGAAAGCAAATTGTATTTGACAAAATACCAATCGAAAACAATTTTCTGCCATCGTTATAAACACAGGATGTGAGGAAGTGCAAACACACGAAGTGGCAGCTGAATGTTGGTATAAAGTTTCAATGTGGACACTGTGATGGCTGGAGTTACTGCCGAAATGATGCACCGCCTGACCGCAAGTTCTGCAACACATTTTTTTAAGCTGAACAGCAAAAGCAAGAAACATAAATTAAGGCCTTTCGACTAAAGTAAGATAAGATTCATGTAATAATATTTCGGAGCAAGTGCTTAAACGGGTCTGGCGCCGTCTTGCTTTTCCGAGTTTTCAGCGCGGATTGAAACGAGCGCAGAAATAAACTGTCTCCGAGGCAGCTGCTCGGTGCGCAACCACTAACCTTTTGTTTGGTTCCCCCGGGTTCGCCTGTGTCCTTCCTCTTCCGCTTCCCTCGGCTCCTCTCTTGCCATGTCTGTCTTGGCCGTATTTGCCGCCGGTGAACGCGAAGGACGGATCGGCGGATAAACATGAGCGCAGCGTCGCTCTGCAGCAGCGCTCAAAACGCGCGTCGCGATCAGCAGCGGCTCTATGGTGATGTCATCGAGGCAGGTCTGGTGTCAGCCCAAACTGCGAAGTGTGTTCTAAGAAAGAAGAATTTGCGCACTTAAAGTGTGTGATTTCCTAAGGCGGATGTTGCTTTTTTATTAAAGAGATAATTTTGCTTATGCATGATTTTTTTTATATACATATAGAGTCATAAACATCACTGTTACGTATAGCCTAATGTAGAAGACCATATTAAACGCGTAGCAATATATATTAGGCATGCATTTTATTGTTCCTAATAGGATATAACTAGCTAGTGTGCGTGGAAAAAACTTTAAATTAAACTTCAAATTAAAGATAATGCATGTAGTTTTAATGAATGCTGAGGAGTGCAGCATGATGCAAAGTTGGCTTAATTAGTTTGGGCTTGATTGCACAGACACGATTGGAAGAGCGCTGGATTGAATGATCATGACATCACTGAATCATCAATAAATCGACTTGAGCTGGAAAAAAATGACTTTTTGTTATTGTCCTCTTTGTAGGTATTGACGATCGATCTGTTTTCCTAATGACACTGTAAAGCGCTATAATCTAGTATAGAAATAAAAGGTGACCTTGACTCGATGATTGTTTTTTTTTGCATTTAAGAAGCTCCCATCATACTCAAACATTTAGGTTCGCAATTATATTTTTGATCGCAATACATATCCTAGACTACACGTAATGCAGTACCTTTTAAAAATATTGGTTAATGAATGAATCGCACCTGTTCCCCGCGCCCCCCCCCTTCGGCGCGGTTCTCCTGTTGAATCGCTGGTAGGAAGTATTGCTTGTCACCTCTTTTTGTGGCAAGTAATTAAACTTTATCTGTTTAGCAAATGAAAAGGAAAAACATCAGAAAAAACTCAAACACACCGTTCCAGGACCCCTACCTTGGCATTCATTCACGCATGGACGCGCAATGTCATGATAATGCCGCGCAATAGGGTGGACCTTGATGCCTAAGCGCTTCGAAATAAATGACTTTTCTCCTCTGCTTTAAATGATGTTAATGTTTAGGTAATTCTGTTTTCTATTCAATGAGCAAAGTCTTGTTAATTATACTTATTATTATTTAGATTAATATAATTTTGCTGTCTTGCGTTTCTAGCCAACAGCAGTAGGAGAATACACATTGATCTGAAATAACACGCCATCTGTGATAGATTATACCATTTTCTGCTCTTTGCAAACTATCGATTAGATTCATGCTGTCTTGATTATGTCTTGTCTCTCGCCAGCCAAAAAAAAAAGCAACGGATTCTGAGGGGAAACTTTATCTTAATCGTGTGTTTTTTACAACAGCGAGCGGGGCCGGATTTCCTCGCCTTTTTGTCTGAGAAAACACATCTTACAGGCATTACAAGAAAACCCAACACTAAATATTTCCACAGGATGACCGAGATTTTAAAAGAAAAATGGTTTGTATAGTTTACTTGGATATTTTCTTAGCATAAACGGGTCGTAAATTACTTGGCAAGACTTACCCGTCATGTGTACTTTCTTTTATACCAGGTTTTTTTTGCAGTTATTTTAACGTGTTGTGTATTCAACTTTACAAAAAATGCTGTCGATTAAACAATACAGTGATATCAAAATGTAACACTAGCATACAGTACTTTAATTTCCATCAAGAAACATCATGATTAGCTACCATATTCATATACAATGTGTGCACACTAAGGTACTTCAAACTAAAAATGTATTATCATAGTATTTTTTTTTTTATAGCGAATCCTGTGCATTTTAAAGGCATTTATCGAATTGCTAAGCTATTTTTAATGTGTTGCAGTTATGATGCTTACTGTTTGTTTATATAACCTTAACAAAAATACAGTAAATGATATCAGAAGGTAATAGCGCTTTAATTTCCATTGAGGAGCAGAATGATTACCATATTGATGTTCCATGGTATTTACAAGGTACTTACAATGTGTGAACCATGGTAATTTTAAGTAGTGAATTCTGTGCATTCAAAAGGCAAAATGCTAAGCTTGTGTTTGTTGTTTCTAATGGACATTTGTCTTTTCAGGGGCATAAAATAGAGGGTTTCAGGGGGGAGAAAACCAAAGAAAAGGAGAAGGGATGAGAGGTCACAGTCCTTTTGTCCAGGAGAGGAAAGAAGATGGAATGGGTCATAAACCTACACCCTGCTGTGGATCTTGGAGAGAGGAGTTAAGGAGGACACAAAGAAAAGCCTCATTCACCACTTCACCTCTGCCCCTGAAAATGATTGTAAGAAAGTGTTTTTACATTAACGTTATAAACGAGGTACCGTTGTCTTTTTATGTGCAGACAAAGAGTGAAGTTTGCTGTGTGCAATGAGCCTAAAAACAGCCCATCAAGTGCAAGAATCTGGGCACCCAAATGGTCCCGAACACCTCGTCCTCACTGAGGGACGCCCTAGGGTGGGGTGTCCCGTGGGGTTTCCAGCACGCAGGAGTTTGGCAGGGGTTCAGACAGAGAGCCAAAGGGAGGAGTCTTCCTTAAAAGCATATTAAACAGGAGTTAATTATACGCCAACCTTTGTGACAAGAGAATAAAAAGCCTCGACTTGAATGGCGAACCAAGAAAAGAAAAAAGTCATTATGCTGGTTTCACTTCTTCTTTGCATGTGAAAACCTCAGCGCATTATTTTGCCATTTCCAGTTTGTATCAGCAACCTCAGCTCAGTAGATTGTGTCTTAAGTCAGGCTGTAGATCTCCAGCTCTGTTAAACCTCTGCACTCTCTCTTTAGAAATCAAACAGAATGCTACATTCTGCAGATGTTAATTATAGAACGACTCGTACGTTTTCCTGTGCGTTTGTTCAGTGAGAATTGAGTGCATGTGGCAGTAAGGCTTTGCACTGATTGGGGTTTCAGAATTTATATGCATCACAAACAAACATCATTTATTTTTGTTTAATGAATTTAAATTGTAAAAAACAGCGAACTAAATTTTTTTGGAAAATGACAACACGCAGAGGAATCATTCATGTTCATAGCACAAACAGTGCGGGACGGCATCAATACTTGAGGTTACCCTAAGTATGAGCAAGAGTAAAGGGCTCTTGCCCGAGCAAAAACCACTAATGATGAAGGAGGGATAGTGTGAGATGAGAGATGGGCTGATGGTGGTCAAGTCACGAAGACGAGGATGGAAGCAAGGTACAGTGCGAAAGGAAAGGATCAGTCGGTTTATGTGCAAATAACAGATGGGAGACAGGGAGAATTGAGTCAGCGGAGTTGGCGATGGTGATGTCGAGGGCAGGTCTTCATTGGATTCATGCCGCACACAGCAATATATCCGTGGGGCCGAATCAGGGTACCAAGGGACCGGGAGCCACAGCATTATACACTCAAAAAACACACACCACACACACACACACACTGGCATGTAGTCTAGGGAAAGCTTTCTTTTGATCTTATAATCAGGGAAAGGGAAAGTATGGAGAGGATTAGCTTAGTCACAGAGATTTCAGTATTAGTGAGCAAAAATGTTCTCTTTGTAACTAAAGGAGGAGGGATCTAATATGCCAGTGTAACATAAACCCTGTGTGTGGCTTTCAAGACCTCACAAAGACTGTGAGCTGTAGTTTTGATGCCATCTAGAGGACATTTGACATGTTTCTACCTGGAAAAAATAAAGGCGGCGTGGTTAAAGCATTCAAAAAGCACACAAATGCTTGCTTTTTTTTTCTATTAAGAGTAGTAAATGGTCAGGGTTATTATAGTTAACTAAAACGAAAACCATAAAAAAAAACCTTGCGTTACTTGAAATAAAATAAACTGAAATTAAACTAATTTCAGCTAGTTGCAACTTTTTTCATTTTCATATAGTTTAACTTGATGTACTAAAGGAACTAAATCTGAAATACAATTTAATAAAAACTAAACATGCTTAAAAAACAAAAACTAATAAAAACGACAAAATTACTAAAACTTCAACTAAAATTAAAATGAAAACAAAAAATCTATAAATAAACTCTAATTCTAAAATTAAAAATATCTCAATGATACTAAAATAACAATTTCATGGATATGCACAAAGAAATATAATACAGCACATGATTTTCTTCCATCACAGGCTGTGTTTATTTATAAACTGGTATAATATAGTACTTTTGTACAAAAATGTAGAAAACGGTATTCAAAAATATCACTTCCTTGTAAATAGATGAGATAAATGCTAATATCATAAATCTGTTACTACTTTATGAACTTTTGCCAGCAAAAAAAGGTTTGAGTGAATGGTGACAGATATAAAAAACACACAGAAATGCAAAAAAACCACAAAATATTTTTTTTCTTTAAAAAAGAGGAAATGATAAAAAAGAACATTGTTTACATTTTTTTGCAGCAATATGGAAGCACATGATGTCTAGCTGTCTATGCAAATGATGTCTCGCAAATATCAAGTGTGGACTCGTCTCAGTGCCGGTCGTCTTTGGTATGCCACGGAAAGTGGAAACACTGGGAGTTTTAAAGGGTTGCAGCCCTCGATAACACTAAAATGATAAAATGATACTTAAAACGAGTTAGGCACAACGTAGACAAAGTGTTGAAATAACAGAGGACTTAAAACCAAAAAATAAAATACCTGCACTGTCTGTACCTTTCATACTATATGGAACCTTTAATTAAAATTAATCTCTTCTCCTCAGCTCCTCAGTGCTGTTGTCAGTGCAATGCATATGCATGCTAGCTTGGGTTACATAGCGCAGCGTAGACTAAAAGAAACCTTACAAAAACCACTCAGTGCCATTACCCTTTAGCGTATCTGTCTGTCTGAAAGCAGACTAGTCAAATTATCAGAAAACAAACACTAGAACTTTGAATTAATATTACGACTCAAAGGCTCCTGTATAGACCTAGAGATAGTTAGCAAGTCTTCAAAATACTGTTCTGTAATCTGCCATTATGACAGTTAGCGATGCGTTTTTAGTGAGAACACACTTTCTCCTAAGCCCAAAGTATATGCATGTACTCTTTACGCTCAGCTTGTGCAAACACCTTCTTTGCACTAATTAGTTGTTCCACAAGGTGGCGACATTGGGTAGAAAAAGAAACGTGATGGGACGACAAACTACTGGAGACACAACAAGAATATAGACACCTGCTAGTTTAATAGAGAACAAAGATGTTTGTTTTTATTGCTCATAACTTCTGTAGAAAAAAATAGCACAGACATCGGCAAAAATTATACTGTCTAGTGCGCATGTGTCGTCCACCTGTGTTTTTGTGCACTATTAAGTGGAGTATACTTTGAAAGGCTATGCATTCTGCTGTACTCATACATTAAGTGTTCATATACTTTGGGCTTCATACTGAGCTTATCCATCTGTTAGTGTTTCTATCTGACTGTCCATGTGTCTCATCCGTCGATTTTTCTCCAACATGTCGTACCTGTGAGGAATCAAAGAGGGCACAATGGTTGAAGGTACTTGAGTCCTGTCTTTACCAATACTTCTAGAGAACGTGCCAACCAGCTTCCTTTACACGTTCTCTCACTAAGTATTTCAGTCTTCTTATGTAGAGTTCACATGGCTTTTTGTGCCAATCCAAGTCTGTATATGTTAAAAAGATTTTCTTTATACTATCTTGCCACCATTTACAGTCCAAAGCTCAATATTTACATTTTAAAACAAGATTTCCATCGTAAACAGTCTCACAGTAGTGACCGGGAATGCCCCTTCAGTAATAGTCATTAGGCCTCTGTGGTAATGTTCAGCAACACATTTTACACAATTACAAAACTATTATGCAAAATCTCTGAGATCCCATGAAGGACACCAGCAGAACCATCCGTACCTGGTGCATGAGCGAGAAAAGGACGTCCAGAGGAACCTTTAGTGTTGAAATGGCAAAAGAGTCTACATGCTCACTTGGGCCCAATTATATGTATAAACACTTTAAGACAATGTGTTCAAATACTTGTTCTCCCCAGCAAGGGATGTCAACATCGAGGTCATGTCCCCGATTGCCATATTGGAAAGGCCACTTGGAAGGGTGATGGAGGTTTGGGGTGTGGTGAGACGGGAGGAGGTCTGAGAGGAGCACTGGTGGTGACCCAGCGGTGGGTTTATTGGACTGTAAGATGAAGGTTCTTGGTCATCTATGATGGAAGTAAAGTCAATCTGAGCGTTCTCCAAGTCCAGGTTTTCTAAGGCATTGGACATGGGTGCAGGGTCCGAGTAGGCCATCGAGGTGGGCTTGGTACTAGGGTCTATCCCTGTCAGGTGCTGCTGGGCCAGGCATGGACCATCCTGAGTCTTCTCTATGTCGTGGTGCATGTGTATCTGGCCTGAGTAGTACATGGGGTTGTTGTTGTTATTGGTGAAGTTTTCTGAATGCTGCTGCTGTTGTTGAACCGGTGGGAGACGGACTGCTCTTCTGGGACTGGCGGTGGAGTGGACCGGTCGGTGAGTCGGGCTGCCCAGGTAAGCTCCACCTGTCTGCTGGGATAGGCTGTTTTGGCGACTAAGAGGCTTTCGTCCCTGAGGTGGTCGTGGCACCATATCCGGCCCATAGCAGGATCCCTGCATCCCAGCGGTATGCTCCTTGATGGAACCGGGAACTCGATTTTGTGGTGGGCTCATCAAGTTCTGATTTGGGTAGCCTTGGAAAGAGTTACCAGGATAAAGATTCTGGTTAGCTTGCGGATGTCCTCCCATTTCCATGCCATCGGGCTTCCCAGAGAGACCATCGAGTACCGTTTGCTCCTGCTGCTGTTCCCAAAGGAGTGCTTGCTGGGACTGCACATAATTCCTCACCATCATTTCCTTCATCTGATGCATCGGCATCTGCGACCTACGGCTCTCCGCTAGTGCAAGATTTATCCCTCCACCACTTGGGAACGATCCCGCCTGGCTCTGCTGCGGAAGACCGACTTGTGTTCTCATCTGGCCGTGATGGAAGTCACAGTTTGCATTGGAGGACCTACCCATGATGCCCTGACCTGACTGCGGTGGATACGCCTGCATATTCACCCTGCGATGCTGGTGTAGAGGTTTAGTGTTCTGGCAGGAACTTGATCCTCCCATGGATGAATGGAACTGCTCTGGTTTTACAGTAACTCTTTGATGGCCAGGGTTAGATGTAGGGTCGTATACGCTCTGTTGAGGGTAGTGTTGTCCTTGCATGCCTGCACAACTGGTACTGCATATCGGTCTGAGGGCTGTGGAGCTGGTTGGTCTGTCCCCAGGGTCCTGATCCATCACCCTGGCTGGGATAATTGGACTGGAGGGCTAAGCTGACAGTTGCTCATGCCGAACTCAGCTTGCTGTAGAAGATTGTTTGCGATGTCACCCTGACCCATTATCCCGGTGGCACAGATCTCCTCACGCTGGTACGGACCTTGCATTTTGAGGCTGGTAGACTTGATCCATGCAACTCAGTCCTTCTTGTCTGGGAGATAGTTGACTAGCATTGTGAGGGTGGTTGCATTGTTGAGGTTGCTGGTAGCCCATGTAGGCTCGGTCTCCGCCTTGGATCATGTTGCCTTGCTCTCTGCCTTCGGCGGTCCCATGAGGATCCATGGCCATAGCCTCCATCATGACATTTTCAGTGATGCTCGGTGGACGAGGCGAGTACATGTGCCTGCTGAGAGGGGCATCAGATCCGCACTGCTGCAGTGCATTGCGGCGACTCATAAGGGACACGTTGCTTAAGCTATTAAAGCGTTGCACCTTGGGTAAACCCTGCGGGTCGGCACCAGAGCGTACTGGATCGCTGGCGCGCCTCATGTTGTTCCCAGGTGCCTGATGTGGATAGATCACTCCCGTGCCGTATTCGGTATTAGCACTGTGCCTCCTTGTGCCACCTTGCTGCAGAAACGGAGGAATAGGTTGGCCATGGCATTCTCTCAGGAATCTTCCAGGGTTGCCAGGTTGGTCCATGTTGGGTAACGGGGTTGGCGGTGGGCCGCCTGTTGCTGCTGCATATTTAGCTTTCAGACTATACTGCTGCGCAGGAGTCAGACTCGGTAGACCTGGCAACCCCCCGAGGTTCTGGCAAGATCCGCCTCTTTTGCTGTTCTGAGGAGACAGTGGGTCGCCGGGAACATCGGTCCCCATTACGGACTGGCAGTGACCCACTTGGGACACGTCGCTGGAGCGTCTGCTTGATAGGTAGGGCGAGACCATAGACGAACGGCGGCTTACTGTGTAGGCAGAGCTGAGGCTGCTGGTGCCGCTGCCGGTCGTTTGGTGCAGGGCATTCCCATTCCACTAACTCCGGCCAGATCCGGGGCAGAAAGCTCCATTACACGCCGGTTGGAGAGCAAGGGTGAAGGCGCACACATGCCCATCATCTCTCCTGTTGTTGAAAGGTGCAGAGAAGGAAGTTAGTATGAGAATTATTCAATGGCAAAAAATTTAATTCTAATTTTATCTATTTGTTGACTTGACCCTCAAACACTTGCTCTCTCTATTCGTTTTTATAACTGCTTGCTTTCTTTAAAAAAAAGTTCTCTAACACTAGCCTCCTCTATAGTTATTCTAATGTATCTTCTTGTTATATATATATACAGTATATATATTCTCTGTTTTGTTTTTTGTATTTGGTTGATTGAGACTTGTTATAGAACTTGCATATCATTGCTCTTTTGTTGGTTTTGATTGCTTAGATAAAAGCATCTGCTAAATGTAAATGTAATTACTAAATGTAAATTTAACTTTAATCTGAAAGTACAGGTCAGATGGCCTAGCATAATAAATGTTTATTTTTTTATGAAAAAAAAAAATAACTTTGAAAAAATGAAATGTATAAAAAGAAATAACCTGCACATTTAAAAAAACAAACAAACAATAAATTAGTGTTTATAGTTGTTTTTGTTTGTTTTAGCCACCTTTTTTGTCTTACAAAAAACAATTGCAATAAATTGTGATCAGTGTTTTTTGATTTGAACAGTTTACTGTTTTTTGTGTGTCCATTGACAAATATATTTTGCAAATGTTTTAGAATAAACAAAAGTTTTATTTTTTTAGTCCTGCAACTGCAACCTGCAACCTTTTCTTTATAATAAATTAATTGCAATAATTGTGATCAGGGTTAATTTTACTCTTTTTTTTTTTTTTTACAGTCTTAGATTGTATCTTTTACAAAAATAACCTGCAAATATTTTATAATAAATTGCAATCAGTGTTTGTACATGTTTTTAGTTATAGTTTTTGTTTTACAACAAAAACAATATGCAATTTTTAAATAATAAATTAATTGCAATAATTAGTGTTAATTTATTTTTTTATGTCCTTTGACAAAAATAATCTGCAAATTTTGTTATGCCATGTTTACTGATTTTAGTCAGTTTTTCTCTCTAATTTTAGTACGACAATAACATTTTACAAATTCAGATGAGCACAAAAGTTCAAATTCACTTGTGTAATTGTATCATTGTGTGCAGATTGTAATTTTATGTTGTGCATTTATCTTACATAGCATTAAACTGCTTTAGCATCATTATGATGCACAAATTTCATCTAATATTTGTTATTTTTGCTGAAATCAAAATACCATTTGTTAACAAAACTTTTCATCAGATTGACAGCGATTGCAAAGAAAGAACGAGAGCTTGATTTGCTTAGTCTTTTCCCTTACGAAAAAGGAAGTTTATTCAAGTGTGCTATTAGTATACTTCTTTTAAACTAAAAATAGGAAAGTATGCTTTTAGTTTACTTTTTATGTACTTCTCAGAAATGGGCTTTATGTACTTCTCAGAAATATACTTTAAAATGACATTTAAGTATACTTGACTTATACTTACAAAAAGTCTAAATATACTTGAACTTTACTTAAGTATACTTAATAAAATAAACTTGAAGTAAACTACTTTTTGGTAAGGGTTAACTTTTAGGTATGGTTGTTTATTCCCTGCGCTCCGCCCAGGAGGTGTTGGCCGGCGAATCTGCTTCAGTTTGTCGATCTTCAGGTTCTCCAAGCTCTTCAAGGCCTGAACGGACATGCACATTCCCCCCGAGCCTCCGCCCGACTCGGACACAGCAGTGTTCCCGCTCTCCTCCTGTGTGGTCAGGTCCTCCAGACTCCCCGCAGCATTGAGGTTCATCTCCACACCGCTGTCGTTGTTGTTGGCGCTCCCTAGTGGAGAACGTTCGCTACTACAGGATGACTGGCCGCCAGGACTTGGCTGGGATTTCTAGAAATGATTCAAGACATATTGTAGTTATTATGCACACAGTTACCCATTACAATGAATCAGGCCTGGCTACAGAATCAAATCACTGTGGGTGCTTCTTAAATTAGTGAGAGTGCTCTAACATGCATATATATATATATTATTTATTTATATATATATGGCGCAAAGAGCGCTCCCTTTAGAAGCACTAAAAGCTCTATGCTGCACACAAATCTCTCATTTACATTGTGTAGAACTGGGCCTGAAATAGATGGTCAAGAGAAAAAGAGGGCGAAGCTTGTCTTACCAGTGCGGTTTCTGGAGCGAGTAATTTGCAGTCCTCTCTGCTTCTCTCCTCTTTTTCTATCAGAAGTTCAGAGCTCTGGCCTGCATTGGTCAGACCTGGAGGACGTGGTCCGGTGTCTCCGCGGTGCTTTTTAGTGATGTGAGCCTCGGGTCCGTGCACCGTCTTCACGTGCTTCCTCAGAGAGCTCGGGTCGGTGTAACGCTTCGTACAGCCGGGGATCTTACAAACGTACGGTTTCTAAAGGCCAGAGGCAGGGGAGAGTGGTTGGAGTGTGTTGTTGGGATGTAGCCAAACGTTTGGAAACAAAGCTACATTTATGCATTGTTAACTACAGGCTTATTGTTTTTTTCAGGTCATTACGGTTTTTTGGGGTCATATATTTATATTATGAAAAAAAAAGTGTTATACACCGAAATAAAACGGAAATGCTGTTTAGAAGTTACTTTTTTCTTTATTTGTATGTATGGGCAAAGAAGAGATATTAATAAATATATATAGTAATAATAAAAATGGTTGTGTTGTATTGAAAGTAAGTTATAAGTTATAATAGGCAATATGATAAATTGTACATTTTTATAATAAATTAGTGCAATAATAAATAGGAAAGAGATATTAAATATAGTTTTTGTTTTAGCCATAGATTTTGTCCTTTGACAATAAATAAGCAGTTTTATTTTATAATGAATTAATGCAATAATAAATTGCAATCAGTGTTTGTAATTGTTTTAGTTAGAGATGCACCTATTGAAATTTTCTTGGCCGATTCCGATTTTTTTTGTAAGTGTGGCCTGCCGATACCGATTTTTGCCGATACCGATTTTTTTTCTAAGGACTATAATTGACAGCATATACAAACAAAATCAATACTTTTTATCAATGCAAAAAATTATTCACATAATTAAATAAATTATTAAACATTACAATTCCCCCAATCTGGACTAAAACAATAAACAATTAACTAAAAAATTAGTTGCTTTAAAAAAAACATACAAATAAGAAATTTTGTGGAAAAATGCAATGATGTTTTTAAATAAGAAATCAAACCACCAGTAGGTGGCAGCAAATGACTCTTTAAATTAGTCATTTAGTCATTCATTCAACCGATTCGTTCAAACGGCTGATTCATTCAGAAATGAGGCAGTGACAGTTTTTATGAATGGGTTACTGAATCATTGACTCACTCGATTCGTTCAAAAACGTGGATTCATTCAGTAATTGAGCAAAAACAGTCAATATTATGTCTAAAATATAAGTCACTATTTTTAACTTGTTTATTGAACTACTATTGTATAAACTCAGTGTCACATTGCAGTCACATTGATATTGCAAACATCTTGGTCGTGTAAAGTTGCTTATTTCTATCGCAGTATGCATCTATAACTATAAGTGTTGGTGGCTTCATTTGTTTTGACATCATGAGTCTCTCTCACGCAATTGCAATTTTTTTTCATAATAATTGCATTCAATATTTAATTATAATTCAGTTTTTATACAGTTGTGTTGGTTTTGTTGTAGTCATAGACTTTGTCCTTTTAGAAAAAATAATTCTGCAATTTGTTATAATAAATTGCAGTGTTTGTACAGTTTTTCTTCTTTTTATGTTTTAGTCAGTTTTTGACCTTTGACAATAAATAAGCTATTTTATTTTATAATAAATTAACGCAAAAAAAAAAAAAAAAAATGCAATCAGTGTTATTTTATACATCTCTTTTACTCTTTGTTTTTGTCTTTTGGCAAAAAAATCCTGCATATTTTGTCATGTCATATTCATTTTAGTCAAACATTGTACAGACCCACATATACATTATCAAAAACTAAAAAGTAAAAGGCAACACATAACCAGCAGATAACTTGACAATGTTTTCAAAATCACAAAAGAATTTTTTTTGTAACATATATAATATATAATATGTGACCCTGGACCACAAAAGCAGTATATTTGTAGCAATAGCCAAAAATACATAGTATGGGTCAAAATTTATATAATATGTGACCCTGGACCACAAAAGCAGTATATTAAAGATTAAGTAAAGATCATGTTCATGAAGATATTTAGTAAATCTCCTACCGTAAATATATCAAAACTTAATTTTTGATTAGTAATATGCATTGCTAAGAACTTCATTTGAACAACTTTAAAGATGATTTTCTCAATATTTAGATTTTTTTGCTCCCTCAGATTCCAGATTTTCAAATAGTTGTATCTCAGACAAATATTGTCCTCCTAACAAACCATACATCAATGGAGAGATTATTTATTCAGAACTCAGATGATGCATAAATCTAAAAAAAAATTGACTCTTACGACTGGTTTTGTGCTCCAGGGTCACATATGTGTGTATGTATATTTTATTTTTATTTTTGTGTTTTTTTAGTGCATGAGTTTACCTCGTTGGAGTGTGTTCGGTTCTGGTGCTTTGCGCGGTCTGACGCATTGGAGAAAGCCTTGTTGCAGCCCTCGTGTTCACACACATAGGGTTTCTCGCCGGTGTGCGAGCGCAGATGAGTCTTCAGGTTCTCCAGGCGCGAGTATGCTTTATTACAGCCTTCAAACTGAGACGCACAAACAGAAACATTTATGTAACATCAGTGTTGTCAAGAGTGTTCAGACACAGAGTGTCAGAGAGAGTACTCACAGTGCACTTGTGAGGTTTCTCTCCGGTGTGTCTGCGCATGTGCACCACTAGCATGTACTGGGCTTTAAAGGGCCGCTGCTCTCGAGAGCAGTCCTGCCAGTGACACACAAACTCCTTCTTCTCCCCGTGGATGTGCTCGTTATTGATGTGCTGCACAGAAAATCAGAGGAAAATCAGATTAAAAAGCATGACAACAGACAAGAGATGCTCGATGGAGGAAAAAAAGTAGTGGGTGCCAGTGTTATTTTAGTATTATGTATGTATTATAGTATTTATTAATATTCTGTATTGGCTTTTTTCAGTTTTCAATTTTAGTTTAAGTTCTAGTTATTTTGTTATGTGATCTTGTAATTTTATTAGCTTTCTTAAAATATATTTCTATTTTTTAATTTCAGTTCACTGTTATAGTATTTATTGATATTTTGAATTTTTTAATTAATTTTAGTAATTTTGTAACTTTGTTATGTGCTTCTGTCTTTTTTAGCCTATATATACATATATATTCTTATATTTTATTTCCATTTAAAATTATAGTATTTATTATTAATATTCTAAATTACCTCTAATTTTTATATCCTCAGTTTTCAATTTAATTTAATTTAAATTTTAGTAATTTTTACTACATGCTCGCCATTTTTATTAGCTTTTTATTTTTATATGTATTTATTATTATATTTATTTATATTATTTTATATTATATTTTTAAATGTTATTTTAAATTAGTTTTTATTTTTACATTTTCAGTTTTCAATATAGTTTAAGTGTTAGTAATTTTCATACTTGCGTTTAAACTTATTCATTTAATTTTTATTTACATTTTACAAGTTAAGTTTTTTCATCTAGTATTTATATTTTATTTCAGCTTTATTTCATTTACCTTTTTTATTTTTTGTAATATTTTTGTTAAAAATAACAACTGCCTGATGCAATGTGACATTTTTAAAACTTAATGCGAAAACAAATGAGCAGAAGCAGAAGAGAATATTATTAGCGAAAGTGATTCTGTTCATCACATAAATCTATCATATGACTTCAGAAATCTCGGTATATACCATAAAAGTCATACGTACTACTGTTATGTTATGTTTACTAGAAACTATTCCTTTTACAAAGACAAAATTTCTCTTTTGTGTTTTTTGTGAAACAAAATAACTGCATGCATGTTTGAAATGTCATGCCGGAGAGTAAATGACTCTGAAACGGGTCTCTCTTTCTGTCTCTTACATGCACGAGTTGCTCCTGAGTGTCGAACTCTTTGCTGCAGCTCTCCCAGTGGCAGTTGGTCTCGTAAATAGCCTCTGGTTCAGGTTTCTCCTCTTTATCCAGATCATCTCTGCCCTCCAGTAAACCCAGAAGAGGATCCTGCCGAACACAGCGCAGGAGCTCATGTCAGAACAACATAAACATGCACCCATTCTACTGCAACCAAAATCTGGAGGATGTGAATCCATCAGTCAAGCATTAGACACTGTTTTGAAGATTACCTGGGTTCCAGTTGAGGATGGACTGGCCACGTCTCCCTCCGAATGCTCCTCCAGGTTCTTGATGTTAATGCTGTCCATCACTCTGCCCAGAACCGGCTCCGTCTTCAGCTGGAGACACACACAGCAGGGTCACTATAACTAACTAAAATTAAAACTATTAAAACATTTTGTTCATTGAATTAAAGCTAAAATAAAATAAATATTTGATGAAAAACATATTCCTAATTTTCATTTAATTTAAGATGAAGCACTAAAATGACTAACTGAAAAAAAAAAAATTATAAAATTGCTTAAACGGAAATAAAATCGAACCTAAATAGTAATGTAAAAAAATAAGCAAAACAACATAACAAAAGTACCAATTTCCATTTGAAGTTATTAAATGCAAAATATTTTTTATTCTTATTTTATTTTTACAAAATAAATAAATAACTAAATGAATAAATAAATAAAATTGCAAAAAAATAAAAACATAAATAAATTAGTTTTAATAAAAATAAAAATCCAATTATCCTGATATATAAAAAATTATAATTTTATTTTTAATTTTTATTCATTTAGTTTAGGTTAAAAACTTATTTTTTTAGTTTGGGTTAAAAATGAAAAACTACGTTTGAACTAAAACTGAACTAAAAATAAATCAAACATAAATAGTAGGAATAAAAAAAAAGAATAAAAATGGCAAAAACATGATTTCATTTATTTTAAATTAACCACTAAGATCACTAACTGGGAAAACTAAAACTGAAATAAATATATCAAACCTAAATAGGATTTTAAAAAGAAACTAATAAAAATGATAATTTAGTTTAGGATGAAGCACTAAAATTACTAACTAGATGAAACTAAACTAAATTGGAACTAAAATTGAAATAAAAAATAAACCAAATCTTAATAGTAGGACAAAAAAAAAAAACGAATGAATATGAGATGAGGAAAGTAAATTTAGTTATTTATTTTTGTTTTGTTTTGGTTGAATAATTGGAAATAAATAATTGGAAATAAAAACTAAAAATGACAAAAGCACATAACAAAATTACTAAGCACTAATCACCAATAAGCCCTAAAATTACTAACTGGAAATACAATAAACAAAGACTAAAACTGAACTAAAACCGAAATAAAAAGTTAAACACACTTTTTGCAGAATTTTTTAAAATCTCATATCACTTCGGCATTTATTTTCAATAAAAATTAAGGAAATAATCAAAAAGTTTAAAATAAGGTATCAGGTAATGTTAGGGTGGATGTAGGGAGGGCTTAATTGTCTCAATGCATCCATTTAATAATCTGAATTAAAATGATAATTTACACTCAATCCGTTATTATTACGTACTGAGGTGCAGATAATTGCCTCTATTTGGAATAAGTATTATATATATAGCAGAAAATCTTGCTGTTCTGACTTAGTGTAAACAGCCACTGCCAATTTAAAATATTAAGAAAGATTATAATAATATATAAATAATGTGTGTGTGTGGACTCACGTGTGTGTGTTTGGCCGGAGCGTGGAGTCTGGGGCACGAGGCAGCGAGAGAGCCGTACATGTTCCCCTGCGGTCTGCAAGAGTAGTTCATAGAGCCGGAGAAACCCAACGACGGACTGAAAACAGAAATAACCCACACATTAATGGATCAGAGTCAGCTGCCGATATCCAGGGTTCCTACGCCGTTTGGAAAAGTATGGAATTTGATTCAAGTCATTTCCAGGAAAAAGAAAGCGGAGTATGGAAATATATTTGCACTTCCGGACTTTTTCCTCCGTTTAGTTTTTTTATAATAGAAAATTAAGAATTTAATGAAAATAAGTTTATTATAAAAGAAGTGTGTTTTCATGGCAGCTGTTTAGTGATTCTTTAGTGCACAATATTTTTAATTATGCAAAATGTTTTGCGTTTTGGGTTTCTTCTCATGATATTCTCAGCACTGTATGACAGCCTCGAGGACCTTTGCAAAAATAAAAAATATACAGAAACTATTAAACAAAGGCCTTTAAATATGGCATACTGCCCTAACAAAAGCCAAATTTTGAACACTTTTTTAAATACAGACTCTTGAACTTGGACAAATAGGACAATGCACATATCTGTATAATGCCATCAGCCCATTTCGTGTCATGCTGCAGAGGATGTGCTGAACTGGACATTGATAGGCTTTCATATTAGAGGTACTACTATAAGGAAAGCCACATTTTGAGCAAGCAGATCTCTATTAATGCATGTGCATCCATGATCTCACTGTATTCATAGTAAGATGGCAGTGATGCACAAAGGAAATCAGTTATATAAAACTAGAAATTGTAATGCGTAAGAATGAGAAAAACTCCCAAGTGGATATGAATAGTTTCTTAAGGGCACAAAAAAAGTTTCTTGTGTGCATGCAAAAGTCGCTTTTTATTTTTATTCATTTTTTATTTGTGATATCAATGTAAAAAAAAACCTGAAAAAATATAAATATTTACAGACTTTAATATATGTGACCCTGAAACACAAAAGTCTTAAGTGTCTGGGGTATATTTGTAGCAATAGCAAAAAAATACATTGTATGGGTCAAAATTATTGATTTTTCTTTTATGCCGAAAATCATTAGGATATTAAGTAAAGATCATGTTCCATGAAGATATTTAGTAAATTTCCTACCGTAAATATATCAAAACTTAATTTTTGATTAGTAATATGCATTGCTAAGAACTTCATTTTGAACAACTTTAAAGATGATTTTCTCAATATTTAGATTTTTTTGCACCCTCAGATTCCAGATTTTCAAATAGTTGTATCTCAGTCAAATATTGTCCTCCTAACAAACCATACATCAATGGAGAGATTATTTATTCAGCTTTCAGATGATGCATACATCTCAATTTCGAAAAATTTGTGCATATGAACCATTTGCTTTAAATACAGTCCGAAGATCTACTGAGAGGTTTGGAAATCTGAGTCTGGGAAAGTATGGAGTTTTGAAACGGAAAATGTGTAAACCCTGGGAATATCAGTTTGTGAATGAAGTGTTGATGATGAATGTCCACCTCATGCTGCCCACAGACAGATGCCCGTATGAGCTGGCAGCGTTCGGCCCGCAGCGAGAGTTCACAAACGCCACCAGACTGTTGGGCGAGGTGCGGATGACCGTCTGCAGGTCCACACTGGCATCAGACAGCGGAGAGATGGACAGCGCACGCTTCTTACTCAACTTCAGCATGGAGCGAGGCGTCGAGAAACAAGACGCTGAGAGACCAGAGAGAGAGAGAGAGAGAGAGAGACCAGATAAAGATCACATTTAACATTTCTGAGTGAGGTTCAGTTAGTTAGCGTGCATTAGTTACCATCAGCCAACACTGAGCAATTTATTGCATTTTAAATTAAAATAGTCAGTGTATTTTGAATAAACATGAATTAACAACAAGCAATAGAGTATGTATCAAATTTATTTAGAATATTTATAAAACCCTAAACGGTTTTCCAATCAGGGTTTGTGAGTTTATGAAAAACTAATTATTAATTAAATCATAAAAATATCAAATTAAAATGAATATACAGGCAAAAATAAACTCTTACATTTTTAGACTTTTAGTTTGGATGAAATTAACCATAAAAGTTTAAAATAATACATAAATAATTAAAAAAACATTTAAAATGACACTTTTGAAATTTTTACTTGGATGCATTTATTTTTGTTATAATTTGACTTTAGATTTGTATAATTTTATTATATTAAAATATTAAAATAAATTAACAAATTAACTTTAATGCAGGGATTGTGAGCTGATGAAAAGCTAATAATCTAAATAAATATAAAAATAAAATAACAATAAAATTTATTTAGATTATTAGCTTTAAACTATTAGCTATTGATGAAAAGCTAATAATCTAAATAAATAAATATATATATAAAATGACCATTAACCCACATTAGAGAATCCTGCGAAAGCAAATGTGTTGTTAAATTATTAAAATATTAACCTAAAATCTCAAGGAATCCTTGTTTGGGAGTTCATGCATTATGAACAGACATGAAATAACAATGAAAAATAGTATATTCATCAAGCATGTGATCAGCTAGAGACAAAACAGCAGGAAAATCTGACCACGCCCACAAGCCACGCCCCATAAATAATTATTAAAAATATATATTTTAGCACATTAAAAGATATATCTTAAATTGTAATAATACATACTATTGTCTTGTAAAAAGTAGCATTTAATAATCATAACAGTATAATATAATATAATAAAGTATGAATAGAATTGTTATTAAAATTACAATTATTAATGATTTTGAAATAAATATCTGCTCATCAAGGCTAAATTTATTTGATCAAAATAAAGTAAAAAAAAAAATCTTTTAGAAATCATTACAATTTATTTGACTCTCAAGAAACATTTCTGATTATTATCAATGTTGAAAACAATTTTGCTGCTTCCTATTTTGTGTGGAAATGGTGATAGACTTTATTTTTCAGGATTTTTTGATAAACAGAAAGTTTAATGCACAGTATTTATTTGCATTGATCAAATATATTAATTAAATGTGTTAATGCATTTATTAAATAAAAATCATTTTAAATATCTTCACTCACTTTTTATCACTTTCATGCATGATGAATAAAATGATTAATTTCTCTCTTTTTTAAATCGTGTACAAATATATATTGTTTCCACAGAAATACTGGTTTCAACATTGATAATAATCAGAAATGTTTCTTGAGCAGCAAATCAGCATATTAGAATGATTTCTGAAGATCATGTGACACTGAAACATTTCTCCTAAAATAAAGCCGTCATGTTTTAGAAATGCTAAACGGCTCGGATCATGCTGAAGTCGTCGAGTGACGGGTTTATTGTGATGGAGTTTGTCTTCTCACCGTCTCCTGATCCCATGTGTTCAGATCCCAGCTGGTTATGCGTGAGGTTGTGATGAGATCCCATCATGCTCTGGGTACAGTAGGGGGCGCCTAAAACAACAACAACAACAACACTGTTATTGCTTTTAACACTAGTGTTAATTTCATTAACGAAAACTATGATGAAAAATACTGACAAGTTTTTTTTCCCATGACTAAAACAAGATGACAATAAGGTCAGTAATTGATAAATATGACTATATCAACAAGCACTTTCATTGACAAAAATAGACGAGACTAAAAGGCATTCAAAAAAAATAAAAACTTTACCAAAAACCTATTTTTATTTTCGTCCAGAAAATATATATATATATATATATATATATATATATATATATATATATATATATATATATAACCTATTTTTATTTTCGTCCAGAAAGCTCAACACGCCTCTACTACGTGAGCTTTCATGAGTGCGGTTGCCAGATATCAAGAGTTCAAATCCCCCGATTAGAGCTTCGCTGTTACATTGATACATTTTTTGCTCAGTGTTTTTCTTATTTTTTATCTGATCTGAAAACAGCGGCAAACAAACTACTTTAGTATTTAAAATTTATATAGTAAAAGCCTATAATAAATCAGTATGCTAGATAAGTCCCACATTAATTTGTGTTTACTGGTGAAAGTGCAATACATGAAATACTGTACAAAAGTAAATTTCTCAAATGATAGCAATCTTTACGATTATAATTTTGAGCAAAAGTAATTTTAATCAGTTTAACCATTGACGCAAATTTGACTAAAACCTGACTTAAAATGCTTATACATTTCGTTGACTTAAACTTGACTAAACAAAAACAGGACAAGGTTGACTAAATATGATAACTAAAATGTACATTTGTGTAAGACTAAATTAAAAATGTCTGCCGAAATTAATAATGCTGTACTAGACATTTATTGCTAAAATGTCTATTAAAACTAGACTGAAATGTTTGACTTAAACAGACAAGACTTAAGCCTAGTCCTAGACTAAAATGCATGTGTGCGCTATTTCATCTGAAAGAAACTTGCACTTAGTGATCTTAAAATATGTCAGATTCATTGTTTTGTCTCAAGATGCACACTAGTAATGTTTTTATCTATGGCATATTTATAAAAGCTACTTAAATGTCCTAATTGAACTAATTGGCCAAATCCTGGCTAAACCTAAGCCCTGTCTGTGGAACCGGGCCTAAGTCGACTAAATCTTGACTCAAACTAAATAGGATAAGTTTGACTAAACATGATAAAACTAACAAGGACAATTAACATGGGACTAAGACTAAGATTGTAAGTTTTTGATTAGATTAAAAGTTTATGAGTTTGTGAGTTCCGGTCCTTGATTCTGATTGGCTGAGCCACGTTCAAAGCTGTTGTAAATTACTCTACAAAGTAACATACTCCTTTGTTTACGTTTGTGTGTTGCTCGGCAACCACTTTGTTGCAATCGCAACTGTTTCTGAGGAACTACATTGTTTGGTGGAAGAATACTGTTTTTATTAATATCATTACACTTGATTTGCTCTGTTTTATTTTGTGAAACCTTACAACGTATATAGAATAATTATTTTATAAAAGCAATAAGCCTCGTGAAGCTGTGGTTTACAGTGAATTTATAACAGCTAAAGGGGTTTATGCAGGGCTTCTTGGGGCTTATTGCTTTAATTTAACACACACTTCATTTCCTCAGACTCAGTTAATGTGAGACTTCTCATCTGCGTCTGATGAGTGAATGATAACGATGAGTGCTCACTCTCTGGCGGAGGCATCCCGCGGTGTCCCATCATGCCGTGCGGCGGCCGCATGTAGGGGTCCATACAGGCTCCTGGGGTCACGGAGGGGTTAAACATCTCTCTGCTGTCGAGTGGCACCTCGCTGTAGAGCGATTGCACTGACCGAGCCAGTCTGCACACACAAACACGTGCACGATTAATTATTATACAGAAAATCATTTTTAAAAATTACACATAAACACACACTTCAATTAATTGTTATATACACAAAATAAAATATATTAATAAAAATAAATACATGCATATAGTGAAAGTGACGTGATATGTGGCCAAGTATGGTAACCCATACCCAGAATTAGTGCTCTGCATTTATCCCAGCCAAGTGCACACACACACACACACACACACACACACACACACACACACACACACACACACACACACACACACACACACACACACACGCACTGTGAACACACACCCGAGAGTATATCCAGAGAGTGAAAGAAAATTTAGTAGGTTTAATACATATATATATTTTAATCATTATTAATTATTTCATTATTATTTTACTTACACTAAGTTAATTATTTAGTAATAATTATTGAAAATTAATTGAATTATTATACTTATATACAATATATATATATATATATATATATATTTTTTTTTTTTTTTTTTTTTAATATACACATATAGAGAAGTAATATATTTTTTTAAATAAACACATATAGAAATAGGTCTAAAACATACATACATAGATGGTTACAATATATATTTTATAAAAAACATCTATATCTCTATCTTTTCAATTAAAAAGTATAAGTATGCATATGCTTTAATTTATTGCATGTATAATATAAATACATTATAGTTATATAATCAATATATAATGTAATATATAAGTGTCTGCTAAATGACTAAATGTAAATGTAATATAATATAGCAGACATATACATTGATACATAATATATTTGAGTGTCACTATATGAGCAGAAGTACTAAAGATAATTGATTTGGTTCTAAATAAAGTGGAGAACATTAATGAGGGTTTATTGTGATTCCTGTATAGGGCCACTAAGAGGCGCCACTTCCTTCAGCTGTTCTTCAGAGGACCATCAAGGAAAGACTAGAAACACATCATTGGGAATCCCCAACATTCCTCCACTTTCCTCTTTCTTCACCTTCGTCTCTCTGTCTCTCTGTCTGTGGAGATGTGATGTAGAGTGGTGTTCAGTGACAGTGGTCTCTGTAATTCATCTGAACGCTGGGTGAGTGAGTGTGTGTGTGTGTGTGTGTGTGTGTGTGGTGTTTGTGTGTGTGTGTGAGTGTGAGTGAGTGTGTGTGTGAGTGTGTGTGTGTGTGTGTGTGTGTGTTTGAGCATTTATGTGTGTGTGTGAGTGTGTGAGTGAATGTGTGTGTGTGAGTGAGAGTGTGTGTGTGTGTGTGTGTTTGAGCATTTATGTGTGTGTGTGAGTGAGAGTGTGTGTGTGAGTGTGTGTGTGTGTGTGTGTGTGTGTGTGTGTGTGTGTGTGTGTGTGTGTGTTTGAGCATTTATGTGTGTGTGTGTGTGTGTGTGTATGAATGAGTGAGTGTGTGTGTGTGCGTGTGTGTGTGTGTGTGTGTGTGGGTGTTTGAGCATTGTGTGTTGTGTGTGTGTGTGTGTGTGTGTGTGAGTGAGTGAGTGAGTGAGTGAGTGTGTGTGTGTGTGTGTGTGTGTGTGTGTAAGTGTGTGCGTGTGTGTGTGTTTGTGTGTGTGAATGAGTGAGTGTGTGTGTGTGTGTGTCTGTGTGTGTGTTCCAGCACTTTAATCTCCTCACACTAATCCAGCACAGCTCACTCGCTTGCTCTCTCTCTCTTTCCCCTCAAAACTCTGCCTTTCTCTCTCTCCCCATCAGCCCTTCTCTCTCTCTCTCTCTCTCTCTCTCTCTCTCTCTCTATCTGTTCACACTGCTGTGGATCTGTTGTTCTCTATTGTGCAAATTCGTCTCTCTGGAAAAGATCCTATTCAATGAGCCTTGTTTTCCTAAACATTCCTAAAAGAAGAAGATCTGATAAGCATAAATATTAATATTTAGATTTATTAGATGATTTATTTCAAATATATTTATTATTGTTTTCAGAGAATTTACCTTTAAAATGAGATCTGTTTAATTTGATTTCATTTGTATATCCAAGTGAAAACAAAGGCGAAAATGATCTAAAAACAGTTCATTTAGCTCAAGTGAATTTATGTTGTTTTAAGGATGTTTTGTGTTTGAAAACAACATTTTTAAGAAGTTTAGAAGGTTTTTCCTTTGTAAAACTGTAGTATACTGTAGGCAACTTTTGTAAACATTGCTTGACATTTTTATAAAGGACTATTCCATTAAGATCTGACTGTTTTTGGTTGACACGACTGAATAAAGTTGTTATTCTAAAATCCAATTCTGTCTCTCTGAGGAAACCTGAGTCTGGTTTGGTCAGTCATGCGGAGAGTTTCTGCTCTCTGACCAGTAATAAGCAGCTGTGAGAGAGAAAGCGGCCGAGAGACACAGAGAAACTAAGTTAGGGGGGGGGGGAGTGTCTGACGCCGGATGATCATGGTTGGTGGCATTTAGCAGCAGGAGGAGGAGCGAGAGACTGGATCTGACCTCATCATTAATAACCATCATTAACCTCGAAAGAGCCTAAATTAACCTGAGCACGATGATTAGATGGTTAGAAAACTACCAGATAAAATAATTCTAATATAATAAGGTCAAACTATAATTTCACAGCAGTTTCTATTAATGTTATAATATAATAACGATCAGTTAGAATGAGTTAAAACAATTTAACTTCACAATTACCTTGAAAAATACCAGCCATAAATAATTAATAAATATTAATAAAACAATAAGCAATTGTGTTGTAGTTCCTTAAAAAAGAAAAAAAAATGTTTTAATAATTTTTCCTTATTGTCTAATTTAATTTTGAGCCAAAACAATTTTTTTGTTCAGTCACTGAGACAGTGACATTATTCAATATATTAACCCACGGATTCCCAAACGTTTTTGTTATCTAAACCCAAAATTTTTAATTATTTGAAGTACACCTGAGATTTTAGGTTAATATTTCAATAATTTAACGACTCATTCATATGTTCTCTGACATTGGTTAATGGCCAAATTAAACAACAATTAATATATTTAATATATTATATATTTCAATATTATATTCTATAATTAATCTTTAAAATAAATCAATATGATTTATTTATAAATATTATGTAATTCTAAAATAAATCAATATTATTAAATTTATTTAAATAAATTTAATTGCTTTTGTCTTAAAATTATTCGCGCAGAGTTTATATTTTTTGATTGAATTGATTGTTAACTTTTCATCAACTCACAAACCCTAGTTTTGGAAACCCTGTGCATAATTCCAGCAACAGCATTATTTTTGTAACAGAAATAAAATTTGTTTATGCGTCACACTGAACCGGTTTTGTTTGTTTGTTGGTTGGTTTTTGATTGTTTTTGCTCTACCTGTGCGTTCATGTGGAGGACGGCTGATATGAATCAGATGTGTTTTAGTGAGGGATTGTGGGTAATGTGAGTGATCGTACCCTCGGCTCGGCTGGTTGGCGGTGTTGTTGTAGTGGTACAGCCCCTGATGCGGCTGCATATCCACTGGCATTGAGACGAACACACCCGCTACAGCCACAGACCTCTGCAGGAACACACACACACACACACACACACACACACACGAAAGCGCACACACGGATGCGTTAGAACAGATGAAAGATAATGAGCACTGATCTTTGTAAAACTGTGTGTTTTCACCATGCACCTTTCTTTAAAGTCAGTAGAAGCATATTAAAACAACATGATTTGAGTATCAACATACTAGCACTTTAAATTAAGGACATTTTTCTAGACATCTACATGGATATGCAATACACACACTGCCATGCAAGCATATGTGTGTGTGTGTGGTGGGGGGTGTATATCTGGTAACGTGTTCTAATGAGTTTCAGGCGCTAAACAGAGATCTTGCATGAAGCCACAGCTGCCCGACCCAATAAATAGCACGAGGGAGGTCTAAAAAACACACACACACACACACACACACACACACACACACACAGCACATATGGACACACACCTGTCAGAACTCACAGGGGAATCACAGGCATGACGGGGACAAAAATGTCTGTGTGACCATCAGTCAGCTAAAAAATAACCTGACAAACAGGTAAAATATTTTGTCATATATATATATTAAAATATATATTTTTTTTAACATATTTTAACAATTTGTTTTAATGTTTTTTTTTTTTTTTATTCTATGATTTAAGTTTTATTTACATTTTAAATTTATGCATTAGAGGCAGATGCATTTATCCAAAGCGACATTTTTCACACATTCTCTGGAAATTGAACCCATGATGTTGGTGTTGCTAGTGCAGTGCTCTTCTTTTTAAGCTACAGGATTTTTATTTTTTTTACATATATTTTATGCAAATATGAAAGAAAAAAAAAACCTGATAGAGAAACCCTGTCCAACAAGCTGTCCTAACCAAACATGATGCTGCATGTTTCCAGCAACAGAGTGACACAGTGCTTGGAGTGGGATTCTAGACCAATGAGATTTCACGGTGGGCGGGGCTACACAGAACAACAACCCAGAAATAAAAACCAAACAACTGACAAAACTCACTCAACACTTGTTACTATTTAGGACAGAATTTAATACTTATATTAATCAAGACTGCAGTAAACAATAAACAAAAGTTACAGTAAAGACATTATGTTCCAAAACTTTATTTCTATTTCAAAAATAAATGCTGTTTTTTGGACTTTCTGTTCATCTGTGAATCCTGAAAAATAAAATGCATCAGTTTCCACAAAGATATTGTGCAGCACAACTGTGTTCAACATTGATAATAATCAGAAATGTTTCTTGAGCAGCAAATCATCATATTAGAATGATTTCTGAAGATCATGTGACATTGAAGACTGGAGTAATGATGCTGAAAATACAGCTGCACATCACAGAAATAAATTACAGTTTAACAGAGATTCACAAAGAAAACAGCTGCTTTAAATTATAATAATATTTCACAAATTTTACTGTATTTTTAATAAAATAAATGCAGCCCTGGTGAGAAGAAGAGACTTCTTTCAGAAACATTCAAATCTGACTGATCCCTGATTTTGGTGGTGCTTCTTTTCTGTGATGTTGAGTGTAAAATCTGTTGGTGTCTTTCAGCACACACACTGTAAAAGGGTGTAAAAGTTGTTAGATTCTCGCACGCCCTCATCTGCAACAGCTTTCCTCTCTCTCTCTCTCTGTTGGCTGCTGGTCTCTCTCTCTCTCTCTCTCTCTCTCTCTGTTGGCTGCTGGTCTCTCTCTCTCTCTCTCTCTCTCTCTGTTGGCTGCTGGTCTCTCTCTCTCTCTCTCTCTCTCTCTCTCTCTCTCTCTGTTGGCTGCTGGTCTCTCTCTCTCTCTCTCTCCCTGCGGATCCTCCTCCTCTCTGTCGAGGTGGGTGTTCTGGCTGTTATGACTCGGAGAGGATAATGGCAGCTCTAATGTAGCCAGCCGTTCCTGATTTGGCCCAAAACGAGAGGAATGGGCCGGGTTTGAGACCGGACCAACCACAGCCAGATTCCACCTCTGTTTCTTCTCCTCCGTCTCTCTCAATATCGCTGTATTTCTTCATTGGTAGACTTTGTTTTCCAGCTCTGGCTTTGTTTTCATATCCCTGACTCAAACGCCCCTCCACGAATTCTTCACTCAGTTGTTCACAACAACCCGTTTACTAACCCTACAACTAGTTAACTCGAACACCAGCTCATTAAAATGCAAATAATCACACAACAGTCTGATTTATGAAGCTTTTGAGCCGGTTCACAATAGGGTTATTAGAGATAACTAAACATGAAACTCAAATTAAAAGCTTTTAAACCACTGTTACTTGAAATAAAACAACATCAAGGACAATGGAAGGAAGTTTTTAACTTTGTTATCCTTGAGAAATAAGTGTATATATAACAACTTTCTGTCTAATAAATCAAATCAAAATCTAAGTAAACATTAACTGAAATACAATATTAAAAACTTACTTCAGCTATTTGCCAACAACATAATTTTACATAAATATTTTAAATAATTTAAATTTTGTTTAACTTGATGTACTAAAATACATAAAACCAAATATATATATATATAGAAAGAGAGAGAGAGAGACTAAATGACTTAAAACAACAATTCTAAAAATTTTAACTAAAATTAAAATGAAAACAGAATATATGAAAACTGATTGAAAATATGAATAAAAACTACAGTTGTATCTCAGCGACACTATAATAACACATGCCTTTTAGCTTTGGAACACTGATATTTATACTGAACTGAATTAAATCAACACTGAGCTTAATTATCTTCTCTAAAGCTGCTTTACAGCTGAAGTCATTTCATAACTGATGAAATTTATAACACTTATTTTCCTGTTAATTTTTGTGAAGCTGCTTTGAAATAATCTGTATTGTATAAATCACTATATAAACAATAAATATGAGTTGATTTGACCCGGGAGAGACAGAAAGATGAAATATGTGGCGTAAGTGAGTTATTTTCTCACAAAAGCATTAATTTAGGTGCATGAATGCCAGATTGTTGCAACAAATGTTGCAAGAAAGATTCTTTTGGAATTAAATCGCTCCGCTGTCGTCATGGCAACCGTAATCTGTTTAAAGGAAACTTCAGTGAAAAGGGCGTCTTCTTTTTCCAACCTCCCTCTCTCTCTCTCCCTCTCTCTCTCTCTCTTCGTCCATACCTGTGGTTTCCCCAAACCTCACACCTCCGTCTGCTCTCCCTCTCCTCATTTACACATGACTGTACCCAAAAACAGCCTGTCTTTTCTTCTGGGTGAAGAAGTAAAGCGGTTTCACCAACAGACTCACAGCTGCTGAACACACTTGTGCTTGCTTACCTTCTCTCTCTCTCTCTCTCTCTCACACACACACACACACACACACACACACACACACACACACACTTTCTTTTCCTCTATGACCAGTCTGCCCCAGAATAACATCTTCTAAAGCCTCGTAATAGCAGCAGAGTTCCTGTGACCACAAGAAATATGTGTAAAATAGACAAAATACCCATAATCACCATGAGCGGCCCTACTGTTTTTTTTTTGTGTGTGTGTGTGTGTCTGAGTTTTCCAGTGTTGGTTAAGACAGTCACGACTAGTACTAGCCCACCCAGCAGAACACCCTAGCAACTGCACACCAACACCCTGGCAACCAGCCAGAACACCTGAGCTGCAAAAATGACTAATTGGTATTTTTGTTTTATTTTTTTCATGTATCGAAATGACGTTTATGCTTAAAACGACAAATGATAAATACAAGTGGTTAGAGGTGTGAGACAAATAATATTATTGATATTAATCTGTTATAAATTAGGGCTGTCAAAATGGCTGAAAAACTACATTTGAATTTTGTACTTACATAATATAAATATTCAAATTTAAAAGGCATAATTTCATTCTTCACAGTTTCCCCTCTGATTTTTTTTTTTTTTTTAGAAAACAAAACTTAATATCTGTTTAGTCACTTTGCAGCTCCAGGAATGCATCTTGCAAATGTTTAGATATTTGTACTGGAAAACAAGACAGAAACACTGAGAAGAGAAATCATTCTTGCAACCACCGAAATCTGCATAGCAACACCCTGTCAACCACTCAAAAGTTGCATAGCAACACCTTGGCAACCACCCACAAATATCATAGCTAACCCTGGCAACCAGTCACAGTTGCATAGCAACACCTTGGCAACCACCCCATAGCTGCATAGCAACACTCTGTCAACCACTCACAGTTGCATAGCAACACCTTGGCAACCACCCACAACTTCATAGCTAACCCTGGCAACCAGTCACAGTTGCATAGCAACACCTTGACAACCACCTGTAGCTGCATAGCAACACCCTGTCAACCACTCACAGTTGCATAGCCACACCTTGACAACCACCCATAGCTGCATAGCAACACTATGTCAACCACTCACAGTTGCATAGCAACACCTTGGCAACCACCCACAACATCATAGCCTAACCCTGGCAACCAGTCACAGTTGCATAGCAACACTTTGACAACCACCCATAGATGGATATCAACACTCTGTCAACCACTCACAGTTGCATAGCAAACACCTTGGCAAACCACCCACAACTTCATAGCTAACCCTGGCAACCAGTCACAGTTGCATAGCAACACCCTTGACAACCACCTGTAGCTGCATAGCAACACCCTGTCAACCACTCCACTCACAGTTGCATAGCCACACCTTGACAACCACCCATAGCTGCATAGCAACACTATGTCAACCACTCACAGTTGCATAGCAACACCTTGGCAACCACCCACAAACTTCATTAGCTAACCCTGGCAACCAGTCACAGTTGCATAGCAACACCTTGACAACCACCTGTAGCTGCATAGCAACACCCTGTCAACCACTCACAGTTGCATAGCAACACCTTGGCAACCACCCACAACTTCATAGCTAACCCTGGCAACCAGTCACAGTTGCATAGCAACACCTTGACAACCACCCCATAGCTGCATAGCAAACACTGTCAACCACTCACAGTTGCATAGCAACACCTTGGCAACCACCCACAACTTCATAGCTAACCCTGGCAACCAGTCACAGTTGCATAGCAACACTTTGACAACCACCCATAGCTGCATAGCAACACTCTGTCAACCACTCACAGTTGCATAGCAACACCTTGGCAACCACCCACAACTTCATAGCTTAACCCTGACACCCAGTCAACCAGTCATAGCCAGTCATAGCTGCATAGCAACACTCTGTCAACCACTCACAATGGTGCATAGCAACACCTTGGCAACCACCCACAAACACATCATGCCAATGAGTTTTCCACATGCAAGCATCACTTCCATCATCTTGAGAGAAATGTCAATCTGGGTTTTTAAACAGCTGTAAACTCTTACTGTTAAACAAACACGCAGCAATCACAGCAGTTACTGGAAACATGAACACCAGGAATCCAGCAGAACTGCCACAGGAGACCAGCCAATCATCTTACAGGCCTAATAGTGCACACGACTACTGACTCTACACAACTACAACAACACACACCAGCCGTCCACACCAGACCCGCAATACTGATTATTACAAACACATTACAAAAATATACATACACAAAGTGTCAGAACTTCACTCATTAGACACAAAACACCAAATGTTGTTAATAGCTTAAAGGAAGAAACACAAATAGAAGTTTGTCCGGTTTGATAAAAGCAATGAATCAGCATTGATGAAATGATTAAAAACCGCTGAAGGAAAGTGATGCGACTGATGAAGATCCGGCAGTGTCTGCGTGTGTGGACGGACTCGTTGTGTGGTCCTGCATCAGAACTCATTCACTGCACTGCGATAAAGTCATACAGTGTTTATATGCATGTGTAAAATCATGCCTGAGTACGTGTGTGTGTGTGTGTGTGTGTGTGTGTGTGTGTGTGTGTGTGTGTGTGAGTGTGTGTGTGTGTGTGTGTGTGGTGTGTGTGTGTGGTGTGTGTGTGTGTGTGTGTGTGTGTGTGTGTGTGTGTGTGTGTGTGTGTGAGTCTGTTCAGTGTTCAGTGTGACTGAACATCACAGTCTCTCACCGTAACAAACACTGATGGTAAATTACTCACAGATCTCTGAAATATTAATTCCTTGCATTTATGAAAATCATTTCACACTCACACACACACACACACACACACACACATATACATTAATATATACAAATATATATCACACACACACATATATATGTATGTATATATGTGTACACATATATGTATGTATATATGTATATGTATATGTATATGTATATGTATATGTATATATATATATATTTTTAAGTGATAAAAGTGACCCATTTTAATGTAAATTTTTTTTTAACATCTTCATAAAATATTTGTAGTTGAAGTGCAGTTGCATTAGTCGGATTTCAGACAATAAATTAACATGAAAATTAATATTTCACTACTGTCAGTGTGCTACTGCAGATTATAAATGGACATAAATAATATTAAACAAACAAGCATAAATAAAATAATAAAAATGATAAAAATATAACCCATTTCAATGTTTTTTATTTTTCATTTTCATAAAATATTTGTAGTTGAAGTGCAGTTGAATTAGTCATATCACACGGCACTAAGTGCTTAAAATGAAAATGAATATTTCACTACTGACAGTGTGCTACTATAAACTATAAAATGACAGTAACAGCATTCAGGCCTGTTCTTTTTGTGATTAAAACCACATGAAATCATTCCAGAAAACTATCCACACAGAGTCTGAAGACTATTATCTGAAATATTTGCATAGGAACGTGTAAAACTACGTGGAACTGAGCGATCTCTCTTCAACGGAAAACATTCATTTGTTCGCCACACTTTTCAGCTCCTTCTTTCAGGCGGTGAAAAAAAGCTTTTGTTTCCGCTTGCTATACGGATCCCGGGAGCTCTAAACCGAGCCACTCACACAACAGCTCCGTCATCGAGGGCCATTTACATAACTAAAAACACTAACAAATGAGCACATCAACTCACTGAGACACAGAGACGAGGAGACGAGAACTAAATGAGAGGTTAGCTGTTCTCCAAGCGCAGCGTACCGCTATATTCTGCGTGTGTGTGTGGGCCTGTTCCTCAACGATTCATGATCATATCAACACACACCCACACACACACACAGGCTACACAACAGCCTCTCTCAACACCCAAACAGCAGATAAACAGCCTCACATCTACATAAAAGAGCAGACAGAAAGGCTTCAGAAGAGCCTCGACCCCCCCGAGTTAAACAAACACCCATCACAGGTTTATTAGCGCCCCACAAAAACAGTCCACAATTATGTAGATAAAATTCATAAAATATTTTTTTTACAGTATTTGTTAAAATAAATAATAAAAACTATGCATTTCATAAATATGATTAATAAAGAATTGAGAATATTAAATATAAATACGTATCTATAAATAGAGATATACATTTAAATAATATCATAAAGTTTTTGTGTTTTTTGACATAAACTAACAACTAAAAATAAAACATTTTTTCCCCCCCCCCCTTAATTGAAATTAGCAGCTGAAAATAAATTATAAACCTAAAATCTATTATAACAACCATCTGATTATAAGTAAATTACTAACTGAAAATAAAACCAAAACTTAAACAGAAACAGAAATAATCATTATTAACATAACATAATAAAAGATTTTTCGGGTTGTAATCAGCGCTCGTTGCAAACGCAGCCAATTGCCCGCGTGGCTTTTTTCTAACTGAACGTAAACAACGCTGATTACATTCTGAAGAAAATGTTGATTAATTATTGTTTTCTTTGCTCCCAAAAGTATTCTCCTCGTTGGCTTCGTAAAAATTGCAGTTGAACTCCGGATGGGTCACGTGGGATTTTTATTTTAATAGTGTCCTTGCTATGTTTCTGTGTGGTTGATCGTGTTTAGGATCCTTGCTGTCTATGGGGGCGGTCAGAGAGCTCTTGGAGTTTCATCAAAATAATGACAGAATTTTTTTATTTTTTGGTGAAAACTAACCCTTTAATGCTGGTATTATTGTCAAGGTAAAAGCTTGATGTTCTCCAGGACTGGTGCAGCTGTGAGTCAGAAAACATTCTCAGACAGGACAGAAAACGAGAGAAAAGAATCCAAAGAAACAGAAACGACAGCCGTTCACAGTGATCTCAAGAAAAAACAGGAGGCGCAGAGCAACGGAACATGACCCGGATGGAAAAAAATGGTGGGAGCAGGAAGTTGGCAGCAGCGTGAGAGTGAGGGGTCTGACTGACTGTTTGTGGCATTGAGAGACACCCTCCAGCTCCACGCAACTACTACACACACACACACACAACACACACGACACACAAACGCACACACA
Source organism: Cyprinus carpio (assembly GCF_018340385.1). Classification (NCBI taxonomy): domain Eukaryota; kingdom Metazoa; phylum Chordata; class Actinopteri; order Cypriniformes; family Cyprinidae; genus Cyprinus; species Cyprinus carpio. The sequence goes on from NC_056577.1 coordinate 1,233,486, forward strand.
CATACACACACACATGCACCCACTCACACACACGGACGCACACAACACACACACACACACAAACACACACACACAACACACCGCACACACACACACACAGTTTGTTTCTGTGAATTGTGGGGACTTTCTATAGAGACTTCTATTACTTTTATAACTGACCAAAGGATATTTTCTGTCCCCGTAACCCTAAACCTACCCCTTACAGAAAACTGTTTGCATTCTTACACTTGTTTTAAGATAAACAATCATTTACTAGGGATGCACGATATTGGATTTTTGCCGATATCTGTTATACCGATAATTTTAAACTAATTTGGCCAACAGCCGATGCCGATATAAAAATTATTTTAATTTTGGTTAGGTTTTAACAAGAACTTTATTATTATAATGAAATAAACAATAATAAAGTTCTTTTATAATGACAGTACACTGAAGATTTGAAAATAATTAGAAATAAACTATATATTAATCACTGCATTTTTTAATAAAGATGCAGTGTTAACCTTGACATTTTAATTTTTAAGAGTTTTAAAAATTCTTAAAATATTTTTGCGCTCATAATTTGTTTAAAAATATAACATATTACACATTAATTAATAAATCGGTATATATAAAATTATTAAATTTAAGTGTCATGTTTGTGATTTTTTTTTTGTTCATGTAAGTTATACCTTTAAATCAAAACATACTCATGATTTTATGACATCAATTACTGCTTTATTTAGTCAAAAAAACAGTCTTAACATTATTTGTGTATTTTACTTTCATTTTATTAGAAGTATGCCAACAGCGCCCCCTACCGAATTAAAACTCATTACTGAACAGGCTTTAGGAACCGGGGGGAGGCTGCTGCTGCTGGTGCTATACTTTTTCTAGGGTTTTCTGTAATAAAAGAAAAACAACAAATACAATTACAAAAACAAAATAAGAACCAAAAGACAATGAGGGTCACATGCAATAATACAAAGCATACTATGTTAGCTTACAAGACTTACACCATAAAAGAGTCTACCCATGCAACAGAATTAAAGAGTTTGTATACGCATCAAAATCTTTCCTGAAAAATAAAAAAGAAAGAAGCTTTTCTTTGAAAAATTACATTTATGAATGTAAACTTTAGCAAGAAATAGCAATAGATTAATAATAAATTTTAAGTGAGAAGGGTCTAAATTCAATGAGTAACCAAAAAAAAAAAAATAATATATATATATCTATATAGTATATATATATATAATATATATATATATTATATATATATATATATATATATAAAAATAAAAAAAATGGGGGGGTTATACAGAAGTTTGGATATAAATATTTTTTAACAGAATTGGAAAAGTCAACCCAGAACACTTCACAATAAGCACAATCCCGAAACAAATGATTGATCGTTTCTTCAGACTGAAGGCAAAAGGAGCAATTGTGGAAAATACTATTGTAAAGTTTGTAAATAGCAATCATGGATCATTTTGATAAAGACTTTAACAACTTTATGAGATAAAGAAGAATTTCTGTCAAATAAGCCAAAACTCTTCCCATTCTGTATCTAACTTTAATAAAGTTAAATGTATTTTAGAGATGTCAAAGCTTAAAGATGTCAATGCAAAAAAATGTAAACCTCAAGCTGAATTAAATATATGATTTGGAATAAAATTGTTTATGTCATTAATTTATTTACTCACACGTAGGATTCCTTTTCATTCAGTTCATTTTAATTAATCTGTAATTTATTTTTAAAAATTAGATATACATGTTTTTTGCACCAAAACTATTTGCAAAAATGTTAATTATGCTCTGAAAAAAGTTCATCAGGGTTATTAAAGTAAAACAATATATTTTTTTTAATTATTGCAACATTTTTATTTTTAATTTAGTTTATCTTGATGAAAATGAAATAACTAAAAGTACAACTGAAATAAAATTTATGAAAATATACAGACATATTACGCACCCGACAAAATTACTAAAAAGTACTAAAACTTTAACTAAAATGAAAAATGAAAATCAAAACAATTCAAAAACTATAACAGAATGATGATGTACTAAAATACATAAACTAATTCCAAACAAGAAACTATACTTTATATAAAATAATACGCGACACTGAAGAATGATATCGTGGTACAAAACAAGTTCACAAAGATGTGTGCAATTTGGACGAGGCCTTCTTAAACTCTTTATTTATTAGTTTTGAGTAACACTTCAAATGCAAATGTACTGCCCAGTTCCATAGCAACCACTCAGAACTCCCTAGCAACCAGCTGTAAAATCTTCTGCACGTGTCTGATGAAGATTTGCAGCACTGATCTCATCAGTACCGTTCCCACGTCTCTCTCTCTCAGGATTTAAGAGGGTCACCCCACAAAAACAGGTTCCTGCCACCCGATCCCAAAGGGTCAGCCGCTATTTCCTCATTCATTAGCGCACAATGAGCCGGAGGAGGTTAAACTCTCTCCTACCTGAGGAGCGCCAGCATTTACAGATAAGAGCGGGAGAGAAAAGCGAGCGAGCGAGAGCTCTCGAGTCAGCAGCTGTAGGGCTCTTGGGAAGTTTGTCTTGTAATTGAATCAATTGTTGACCTCCTGTTCAAACTGGCCGAGCTGCTCGGAGAGGAGAGCCTGCGGAATAATAAAACACTCCTCTCTCTCTCTGTGTGTGTTGCGGGTGGCGCTCGCCCCTCCTCTCTCCTGCGATTGTGCCGTGAGTCAAAGGCCGTGATTTAGGGGGAGCTGTTCAATCCCTACACTTTCTCCGCCTTCTGCATTCTCTCTCTTTCATTCCTCCTTTTGTTGCAGCGTGGGATGAATTCTAATCATCCGTCTCACTTCCACACCGTTCGTCTGTCTGCTTTACCCATCATCACAAACACCAGTGAACACCCATCAGGGAGGCTGCTCAATCAGTGTGTTCACAAAAACTGCAAATAATACACTTGATTCAAACTGATTCAGTCATTATCATTTGATTCAGGCTGGACTGAGCAAACTAAATCTGAATCAAACTGATTCAGTCATATACATCTGGTTCAAGTTTTAGCGATTATACTAAATTTGATTCAATTTGATTCAGGTTCAATTAATCATATTAACTTTGATTCATACTGATTCAGTCATTATCATTTGATTCAGGCAGGACTGTGCAAACTAAATCTGAATCAAACTGATTCAGTCATTATACATGTGGGTTCAAGTTTTAGCGATTATACAAATTTGATTCATTTGATTCAGGTTCAATTAATCATATTAACTTTGATTCATACTGATTCAGTCATTATCATTTTGATTCAGGGCATGGACTGAGCAAACTAAATCTGAATCAAACTGATTCAGTCATATACATCTGGTTCAAGTTTTAGCGATTATACTAAATTTGATTCAATTTGATTCAGATTCAGTTAATCACAAGAACTTTGATTCAAACCGATTCAGTCATATAAATTTGATTCAGGCTGGACTGAGCAAACTAAATCTGAATCAATCTGATTTAGTCATATACATCTGGTTCAAGTTTTAGCTATTATACTAAATTTGATTCAATTTGATTCAGGTTCAATTAATCACAAGAACTTTGATTCAAACGGATTCAGTCATATAAATTTGATTCAGACTGGACTGCGCAAAACTAAATCTGAATCAAACTGATTCAGTCCATATACATCTTGTTCAAGTTTTAGCAATTATACTAAATTTGATTCAATTTGATTCAGGTTCAATTAATCATATTAACTTTGATTCATACTGATTCCAGTCATTATCATTTGATTCAGGCAGGACTGTGCAAAATAAATCTGAATCAAACTGATTTCAGTCAGTTATACATCTGGTTCAAGTTTTAGCGATTATACTAAATTTGATTCAATTTGATTCAGGTTCAATTAATCATATTAAACTTTGATTCTACTGATTCAGTCATTATCATTTGATTCAGGCAGGACTGCGCAAACTAAATCTGAATCAAACTGATTCAGTCATATACATGTGGTTCAAGTTTTAGCGATTATACTAAATTTGATTCAATTTGATTCAGGTTCAATTAATCATATGAACTTTGACTTTATACTGATTCAGTCAAATCAGTTTGATTCGGGTTAGACTGAGCAAACTAAATCTGAATCAAACTGATTCAGTCAAATACATTTGGTTCAAGTTTTAGCGATTATACTAAATTTGATTCAATTTGATTCAGATTCAGTTAATCACAAGAACTTTGATTCAAACCGATTCAGTCATATAAATCTGATTCAGGCTGGACTGAGCAAACTAAATCTGAATCAAACTGATTCAGTCATATACATCTGGTTCAAGTTTTAGCGATTATACTAAATTTGATTCAATTTGATTCAGGTTCAATTAATCATATAGAACTTTGATTCAAACCGATTCAGTCATATAAATTTGATTCAGGCTGGACTGAGCAAACTAAATCTGAATCAAACTGATTCAGTCATATACATCTGGTTCAAGTTTTAGTCAATTATACTAAATTTGATTCAATTTGATTCAGGGTTCAAAATCTTAATCATATGAACTTTGATTCATACTGATTTCAGTCATATAAATTTGATTCAGGCTGGACTGAGCAAAACTTAAAAATCTGAATCAAACTGATTCAGTCATATACATCTGGTTCAAGTTTAAGCTATTATACTAAATTTGATTCAATTTGATTCAGGTTCAATTAATTTATATTAACTTTGATTTATACTGATTCAGTCATATAAATTTGATTCAGGTTGGATTGAGCTGAGTAAATTTAATTTAAATTGATTCTGATTCAGTCATATACATCTGTTTCAAGTTATATGGATCAGACTAAATTTTATTCAAAATGATTTTTAATTAATCATATTAACTTTGATTCAAACTGATTCAGTCAAAACAACTTTATTCAGGTTGAATTTAGTCATATACATTTGATTCAGGCTAAATTGATCACATTAAATCTGAAGTTGGTTGAGTCATATCTATTTGATTCAGGTTTAATCAAACATGTTAACTGTGATTCAAACTGACTGAGTCATATGAATTTGATTCAGGCTGGAATGAACATTATTACATTTGAATATTTGTTTTTGGTTTATTTAAATTTTTTTACTGTTGTACTGATCATGTTAAATTTGATTTAGGTTGATTCTGTCAAATTAATTTGATTCAGACATATACTATACTATATTTGATTTAGGTTGAATTGTTTATACTAAATTTGATTCGAATTGATTCAGTCATTTCATGTTCATTGTGGTTGAACTGATTATATTAAATTTAACTGGAGTCAATTCAGTCATATCAATTTGAATAATTTTGAAATGATCATACTGAATTTGATTCAAATTGATTTGGTCATTCGATTTGATTCAGATTGACTCAGTTAAAATAGATTTGATTCAGTCATGTCAGTTTGATTCCGGCTGAATCAATTGTACTAAACTTTATTCAAACTGATTCAGTCATTTTATTTTGATTCAGATTCAGTCATAATAAATACATTTTTATAATATCTAATTTGATTTGAACTGATTCAGTCAAATTATTCAGTTCAATTGATTTAATTCACATAAACTCAGGTTAAATTGATTCGGTCACATCAATTTGATTCAGGCTGAATCAATCATGTTAAATTTGATTTAAACTGAAGCTACAAATTAATGTTCATTAAAAAAGGATCAGTCCGTATAAATCAATAAACTGGAACAGTTAGTTTCAGCAGCATTTGTAAGGTTTAAGCTGTAAATAACGGCCGAGTGGAGAAGAAAGAGGAGATGCTCCTATTATCTGCTTCTGTTTGCCCGGGGCTTTAGATTTCTGCTCTGTTGTGATGTTTCTCCAGATCATCTCGCATACAGTCTCAATCAGTGCAGAGAGCAGCAGATATCCAGCTGGAAACAAGCTGATAACAAACCTGTTAGAAACGTTCTCTCTGTGTCAGTCACCAGTCATATTTATGATGCAAAACACTGAATATTTTCTGACTAATTCTATGCATTGGCTATAATTACTGACGTAGAATGTTTCCTATTAAATGCTGTATTTTACTTTTACATTTATGCATTCGGCACAGACACTTTTTTTCAAAAGCATTTTTACATTTTTGACATTACATGAACAATGCACATGTTTGTGTTCAGTTAATTTAGATAATATTTCCAAATTTCAGAGAGAAATAATAGGTTGCTTTTGGCCAGAATTTATTTCTATACAAACGAACCGCACTGAAGAAATGCATTATTTTTCAGAGATTATTTTAATCATTTTATTTACATTTAGTCATTTATCCAAAGCGACTTACAATTGAGGACAATGGAAGCAATCAAATTTTGGCTAAATACGTTTTTATTTGGCTTTGATATTGGACAATGACAACAAATTAATTTTATTTAATTATGAATTCATTATTTCATTAATGAAACAAATTAATTCATAAACCAAGTTTGAACAATATTGGCTTACATATAATATATAATTTTAAAAATGTGTCTGAAACAGTATTGCATTCAAGTGATACATTTTTTTTTAATTCATGCATAGATTAATGCTATTTGCATATAAGTTGTGCACGTATTTGTGATAATAGTTTTACACAATATTTACCAAAAAAATCAGTATAAAAAAAAGTTAATTAACCAAGTAGAAAGGTAAACATCCCATGAGTCAGAGATTAAAATTAATGATTAAAAAAAAAAAACACCTGTTTTTTGTAAACACTGTCTTTCAAAGGCTATTCTTTCATACATGATGAATAACTAACTTGCAGCTGTCCTCTGTGTTTTATTTTAGGATTTATTATATGATCCCCATGACAAAACTGTTCTGGAATCAGTCACAACAGCCACATTTGGAGCCCAGCGCTGTATAAATGACCCGGGGTGCGTCTGAAGGAGCGTGGAGGGTTCTTCAGTCGCTCTCATTCACTCCGGATCCTCTCCTGAAGTGTTTGTTGGGAAATCCTGAGTAAATCACAGTGTTTGCTCACGCTTTGTCAGCAGCACGTTTTTATGGACTCCCACTGTTGACAATCGCCTCACTTCTGTTGGCCTCGCACAAGCAGGATAACGCTGTGCAAATACGCTCGTGTACACTCGCACGATCGCTCGCTCAAACACACACACGCTCCAGTGCCAATGTCCAGATATCATATCAGTCATATCACTAATGACGAGAGACCGACCGACTGATCCGCTCACATCTGTCTTCAGTGCATTTGCATGCAAAACCATCATCACTAGCCATGCTGCTTTCTAAATCACATCAACAACTGAAAAGCACTACAGATGAATTAACTGGCCAATATTACGTCATATTCAGATTATTGCATTAGCATTTAAACTCGTTTTATACCCAAACTGGCTTAGACAAACAAGTATTCGAATCCACTTACGACAGATCAGAATAATGCACATTTATTTTTTGTATTTTTGGGGTGGATCTTGCATGTGCAAATAATATTTAAACTAAATATAGTTTTCAACAAATTAAATTAAAATAAATAATGTTTTTCAGATATTATTTTAACTATTATTTTATTTATTTTTGCTTTAGTATTGTACAATGACAACAAATTGATTTTTTTTTTTTTTAATTATTTAAAAAAAAAATGCTGTCTTATATAATAAAAATAAATATAAACAAACTTTATGTTATATATACAGCTATGGAAAAAATGAAGAGACCGCTTGACAATTTTCAGTTTTTCTGGATTTATGATTTGTAGTTATCTGTTTGAGTAAAATGTCATTTTATTTATTTATTTTTCCTATAAACTACTGATAACATTCCCAAATTTTAAATAAAAATGTTGTCCTTTAGAATTTTTTTTTTTAATTAATTTTGTTTTTGCATAAAATGACAATTGGTCAAAATACCAAAAAGATGCCATGTTTTCAGACATGTTTATATTTATTTTTAGAAAACACAATACCAATGTTTTAACTTCAATTAAAGTTCAGAAATTAACGTAAGAGTTAAGAAATCAATATTTGTTGGAATAACACTGATTTCAATCACAACAAAACATTTGTTATTTTGACCAATTGTCATTTTATGCAAAAAATGCTTTAAATTTTTTTTTTTAATTAATTATTTAAATATTTTGTTATTTGAAACTTGAAAGAAATGTTATCATACGTTTATAGAATAAAACAAATATTAACAACATTACTTGCATAATAAAATGACTCAAACCCAAACCTAGTAAATCCATTAAATCCAGAGAAACTGAGAAAGTCTCTTATTTCCACATCTGTATATAATATTACACTTAATGTTTTTCTCACACAGTATAAACACTTCTATATTTCAAACGAAGATCCTTCAGAGAGAAGATCATTACATTTTTGTGCATTAAAATTCCTATTTTAATGCATTAAATAACACAGGCTTTATATTATTGTTTTTCTCACGGTGTAGGTGCTCCAGGTGCATGATGGGTAAATGTGTGCGTGTGGCGGTGATCGGTTCGGTTCGGCAGCTCATTAGTAGCTCTTTGACCTGGACTGCAGGCCTGAGCCTGAACACATTCACATGAATGCAGCAGATCATGAGGCTCACCGGGACCCTCAAGCATCAACAATAGACCCCCAGCAGAGCCCAGCACTTAATACCAGTGTCCCTGACTCACACGTCATTTCAAAGAACAGACCTTCCCCCTTCTGTCTGTCTCTCTCTCTCTCCAGATCGGGTTTGTGTATTGGCCCACAAAGCAGACGCAACACAACCGCTGGAACAGCTGTGTGTGTGTGTGTGTGAGTGAGTGAGTGTGTGTGTGTGTGTGGTGTTGTGTGTGTGCTGTGTGTGTGTGTGTGGGTGTGAGTGAGTGATGAGTGAGTGAGGTGTGTTGTGTTGTGTGTGTGTGTGTGTTTGTGTGTGTGTGTGAGAGTGTGTGGTGTGATTAATGTGTGTGTGTGTGTGTGTGTGTGTGTGTGAGTGAGTGAGTGAGTGAGTGAGTGTGTGTGTGTGTGAGTGAGTGAGTGTGTGTGTGTGTGTGTGTGTGTGTGTGTGTGTGTGAGTGAGTGTGTGAGTAAGTGTGTGTGTGTGTGTGTGTGTGTGTGTGTGTGTGTGTGTGTGTGTGTGTGTGTGTGTGTGTGTGTGTGTGTGTGAGTGTGTGTGTGTGTGTGTGTGTGTGTGTGTGAGTGAGTGAGTGTGTGTGTTGGTGTGTGTGTTTGGAGTGTGTGTGTGTGTGTGTGTGTGTGTGAGTGTGTGTGTGTGTGTGTGTGTGTGTGTGAGAGAGAGAGTGAGTGAGTGTGTTGAATGAGTGAGTGTGTGTGTGGTGTGTGTGTGTGTGTGTGTGTGTGTTGTGTTTGTGAGTGAGTGTGTGAGTGTGTGAAGTGTGTGAGTGTGTGTTGTGTGTGTGTGTGTGTGTGTGTGTGTGTGTTGTAGTGTGTTGTGTGCGGTGTGTGTGAGTGATGTGTGTGTGTGTATGTGAATGGTCAGTGCTAAATGAGTATTAGCCATGTGGAGGTAAAACAGAAGGCCTGTAATGACGGTTTTAGAGAGACAGTGAAAGTGTGTGAGGATTGATTCACTCTTAGTGCTAACCCTAATGGACTGTGTGTGATTCATTTTATTACTAATGATCAACATGAGCAAACTTCACTGTTAAACCTGTTTCACTCAATCTACTGAATGTCTTCTGTTTGTCTGATCGAAAGTTTTCAAGTCAAAGCTCTTTCAGTGTAATTGTACAGAAGTCCTCCTTTAGCTGGAGCTTCTGGTGTCAGATCTTGAGTGATTTTGATCAAGTAAAGGTCAGAATAACTGCAGTAATATCTCCAGATGAACTCTTACTGGACTGAAGCAGCCTCAGCTTTACTTGATTCTTCTTCCATCATCATGTTTTAGAGTCTCAAATCTGATCATCAGGATCTTTTGAGGAGCGTTTGTTTCCAGAAGCTTTACTTTCACTGTTCCTCAGCGGGGAATGATCTTCACAAGCCTCCACATCTTCTGAGGAGCCTTTATATTTCTTCATCTCTCAATCACTGCATTATATGTTTGGATCATTTACATCTCATCTCATTAGTGGAGATATAGAGCACAGACTCATATTTAGATAATTTCATGTCAAAATAACCCAGGATGTGTTCTGTCCAATGTTTCACGTCAGCCAGCGCTGGGTTGCCAAATAACACCAAGTTTGGTTGTTTTTTTAACCCAGCAATTTTTTTGAGTGTAGGCTGTATGAAATGTAAGAAGACGTAACAGGTCTAATGGGCGGCGCCAGAGCATTAACTGCATTAAAATATATATTAATAATGCAAAGGTGTTTATAAATTTTTTCTGACTGTTCCTTCAAGGAAAGGATGATCTGAAGGAGCTGGAAAACACAGCTCAGCGGTTGTGGTTCGGCTGCGGTGGATCTGAGGTTTGATCGGTATTACACCGGGTTCTCTGAACCTGGCACACCCCAGAACCAGCTCAACACATGTGCAAGAAGCATCTGGACTCAAAACCCAAAAAACTCAGCATTAGCAGAGAGCCAGAGACTGTGTTTGTGGTAAAAATGATTCTCTGTAGTCATCAACATTATGACAACCGCATACTGCCAAGAGTTCAGCTTGTGTTGAACCTGAAATATTCACTTAAAACGTTTATTTCTACTTGATCTGACAGTTAAAGTTAGTTTAGGTGCCGTGAGGTTAATTCAGTGATATTAGATTCAGTCTGATTCAGTGTCAGTTTGATTCTAGCTGAATCAATCATATTAAGTTTAATTCAGTCGTGTAAATTTGATTCAAGTTTGATATTATCATTAAATTCGTCTCAGGTTGAACTGATCATATTACATCAGTTCATATTATATTTGATGCAGGATGATTTAATAATATGGATCTGATTAAAGTTGAATTTATCATAATAAATTTGATTTGAAGTTGATTCAATTTTAAAATTTCTAGGCTGAATCGATCATCAAACTACGCGGCCTCACGCTCCTTTAAATTCAAACTGATAGTCATTAAATTTGACTCAAACTGGAATCAGATCACGATTCATGTTAATTCAGTAATATCAGTTTATTCCAGGCTCAATGAACTTGATTCATATTGACTCAGAGATTCTCACTTGAATCAGACTACATTTGACTTTAAGTTGATTCAATTATATCAGTTTTTGATTCAGGTTTGAATTGAACATAGTAATATTTAATTTCAAGATGACTCAGTCCTATCAGTTTGATTCAGGTTGAATCAATCCTATTAAATTTGACTCAGTCAAATTAATTTGATTCTGTTTGAGCTAATCATATTAATTTGATTACTTTGATTCAGTGGTCAAATTAATTTGATTCAGGATGATTCAGTCATATTAATCTGAATAAAATTGGCTAATTAAAATGCTACCACAAAAACACAAAATATGTGTCCCTGCAGCACAGAAGCAGTCATAAGTAGCATAGCAACAGACAACAATACATTGTATGGGTCACCAAGTAACATTTCTCTTTTATGGACAAAAATCATTAGGGATATTAAGTAAAGATCATGTCCATGAAGATATTTAGTAAAATCTCCTACCGTAAATATATCAAAGCTTAATGTTTGATTAGTAATATGCATTGCTAAGAACTTCATATTGAACAACTTTAAAGATGATTTTTCTCAATATTTAGATTTTTTTTGCTCACCCTCAATTCCAGATTTTCAAATAGTTGTATCTCAGACCAAATATTGTCCTCCTAACAAACCACACATCAATGGAGAGATTATTTATTCAGCTGATGATGATGCATAAACCTCAGTTTATTTTGAAAAATTGAGACTTAAGACTGGTTTTTGTGGTCCGTGGGGGGGGGAGGGTCCCATTTAACATTAGCGCTGACGCAACACATTTCCAGCTCACGACAGCAGCAGCAGAAGATCTGAATCAGGAAAGTCTGAACCCTGAAGCCAAATGGGACATTAGCATTTTAACAGGCTGACGGGAGGCTTGTCTAAACCTTGTCTCCTGCACACACACACACACACAACACACAACACACCACACACACACACACTCACACCATACACCACTCACATCACATACACACACACACACACACACACACACACAGCCCTCACATCACACACACACTCCACACACACACACACCCACACACACACACACGCACCACACAAACACACAAACTTTTGTGTGTTTGTGTAGCAAACTCATGACGCCACCACACACGCAAACCAACACACACCACCGCTCACACACCCATGTTTGCACACCAGCATACACACACCCCAAACAAAAAATAAACCAACAACAAACCCACTGGTTGTGTGTGTTGTGTGCAGACTCATGAAGCTCTCTGGTTTTTTTTTTTTTTTTTTTTTTTTTTTTTTACCTCTGTTTTCTTTTTTTTTTTTTTTTTTTTTCCAGTTTTTTTTTTTGTTTTTTTTTTTTTTTTTTTTTCCGCTCAAATGCACAATCATGTTTGCTCTCTTGCTTTTCTGTTTACACAGGCAAGGCAGCAACTTTGTTGTTTTTTTTGCACACAGTTTTTTTTTTTTTTTAAATTTTTTTTTTTTTTTTTTTTACACCCCCACACACACAACCGTTCTAGCGGTTTTTTTTTTTTTTTTTTTTTTTTTCCTTTTTTTTTTTTGAGGAACAACAGACAAACAACAAACATACCAACAGTTCAACACACACCCCAACACACCAAAACTTTTGGGGGGTTTTTTTTTTTTTTTTTTTTTTTTTATAACTACATATACCCTCGCCATCACCCACCACTTCACCTTGCTTCTGTTTACATAACATACCAGAACTCACATTCCTCAGTACCAGAGTAAAACTGACAGCCAAAACAAGCCACCGACAACCAAACTCCTTCACTAGGTGTTTGCTGAGCTGTGCCCTGAGGTCTCTCTCTGTGTGTGTGTTGGTGTGTGTGTGTGTGTGTTGTGTGTGTGTGATTGTGTGTGTTGTGGTGTGTGTGTGTGTGTGTGTACAAAGTGAGGTAAACCACACACCCTCAGAAGGTTTAGCAAACACAACTTCACTAACCTGGAGGAATCCCAACCGGAGACACACTCAAACAACACATAAATAACTCAGTAACTAACCCTAATCCACACCACAGCAATCAACATACAGTCATTATGGCTCAATGCTGAACAATACAGGAACACATGCTGATCACAAGTTTATGAACTACTATATCAAAGGATATTAGAGCTGCACAATTAATTTACGTGCGATTATCAAAACTCAAATCAACAATTTAATGTAAGAAATATATATAAATTTTCTTAAAAACGTAGTTTTTTATTTTACTGTATTTTAATTTACAATTACAAATTGTGCAGTCCTACAATGATGTTTAATATTTGTTCAATCAAAATGATCAACACCAAGGTACTCAAAGGTAAGACATCGCATCCCGTAGATGAACATCAGACGAACATCCATTATTTCTTCCAGACAATGATGAGACTTTAATGAGTCACAAGTGAGACTTTCACTGAAATCTCTTGCTCCTCAGATGATTTCTCCTGATAAAACAACCCCGTGATGTCTCACAATGTCCCTTCTTGATTTTCAGAAGTGATTTTCAATGTCTCAAACTGAGCTCAGATCAGCAAGACACCACCAAAGTCTGCAAGCGATTAGAGACTGCTTCACATTCCTTTGATAGCTTTATATACTCTTTACTTGGATGACGACTAATGGAGACAAAGCTGATACTTCAATGACTAGCTAACTGAGAACTCAATTAAGCTATTAAAAGAGTGTCTCTGGAAATTAATATTATCTTATTAAAGAATACAACAGTAAAGATAGCGCTCGTACTTCATAAAGCATGAATATCTAATGGTAACCGAAACAACTCAACCATCAGTCAGTCTCTAATTCTATTTTATAGATCTTTATATGCGTTAATAAGGGTGCTTTACCTCCTGGTTTTATTACATGTTCGACTTGCCAAACACTTGTTGTGGTTCGTGAAAATCATGCAACACTGGCCAATGGAATTCTTGAGCTCTTTGTAAAAGCATCACACACATCCTTGAAACGCTTGAGTATACGAGTCCTCAAACACCTCGTTCTCTGATTCAGACGAGCCTTGCAACACATTAAACAATCACTCCATTCTCACCATTTGACCTCACAGACACCAGTTAAAGCAATAGAGACACCTGAGGATCCCTTCCTCTTTCACACACAACACTTTCATCACAAGCATCCTCCAGCTTGACAGCCAGATGAATCCCCAGGACTCCAGGTGTCTCTACAGGGAGCTGCACCCCACACACACACACCCACCACCACAGTCACACCTCACACACACACACACACACATCACACACACCCCACACACACTCACACTCACCCTCACACACAGCACACACCCACACACCACACACACCACCACAACCAGTCACCACAAACACCACACACACACCACAGCTAGGCCACACACACACACCCAGCAACACACACCACCCACACCACACACTCCACACACTACACACAGCACACCCACACACTCACCTCACACTCAGTCCAACACTACAGCGCCGCACACACACAACACACACGTATGCACCCACACTCACCAGCCCCTCACTCACACACAGGCACACACACACCACCAACACAACACACACTGCATCCACACACACGTCCACACACCGTTTCACACACACACACCACACACACCACACACGCACAACGTACACGCACCCCCGCACCACCGACGCACATCCTCTACCAACCCCACCAACTACTCACTCCACTACCGGCAAACACCACCTCACCCCCACCCACACCACACACGCACACTCCTCGAGTAAAAAACACAACACACAAACCCACACACACACCACACACCCCACTCACTCACACAGTCCTCACCCACGCACACACACCACACCCACACACACACACACTCAGCAGCACTCACTCATCACACACACGACCACACACACATACACACTGGGACTCACACCACCCACACACCACCACCTGCACCCACACACACACCCCACCATCACACCCCACTCAACTCACTGACTCACACACACACACACACACACCCCCCACACAACCCACACACACACTCACAACACACGCACGCACGCACCCACACACACACACACCCACCCACACACACACACACACACACCCACGCACCAAACCCCCTCACTCACTCACTCACACACAACCCACACACACACACACACACACCGCACACTCACTCACTCACTCACTCACTCATCACTCACCCAACACACACACACACACACACCACACACACACCCCCAACACCACACACACCTCTCACTCACTCCACACACCGCACACACACACATATACACACACAACCCACACACACACTCAACCTCACTCACACACTCACCCACACACCCCCCCGCACACCACGACACACACACAACACAACACACGCACACACACACACACACACACACACCTGTTATCTTGCAAACATGAACAATGGTTGAGGCAGGGAAAGGCATCACATCATCATCACACAGAACACACAATGAAAGTTCTGGCAGGTGACTGTTTACCCCACCTACAGGGGGGTAGTTTCACGTGAAACACCTGCACGGGAAGGTGACACGGACCACATATTCCATCTATTTTAACCAAACATCTTGTGTACACACTATTATATTCGCAATTTTAATGGACCACAAAAATCAGAATAGTTGTAATAACACAACCTAATCGCAAAACTTTGTATTTCATTTTTAAAATTAATGTGGCAGATTAAAATTTTTATTTAAAGGTGCCATATTGTAAAAACAATGATTGTAAAACATATCCAAAAAATGGACCTACATGCAGTCAAAAGAATTAGCTATAAATAAAGGGCGAATGACCGTCATTAAAAAAAATGTCCAAGTTATAGTGCTGCAGAGATTATCTCCCCTTAATTAGCATTATTGCATACCTACTAGCCACGGCCCGACAGGTGTCCGTACTACCAGTTCGGGCCATGGGAGGTTGACATATGCGGGGCAAACTAACCACCAGCCAACCTGGTCACTACCCTAATAACTCCAAACACGGGGCTTGTGGGCGTACTTTGAACCTGGATGTCACTCGTGTGGAAGGTACAATGCCCACTACTTCATTTCAGGTTCAGGGAAGCAGCGGTAAGATTGCTGAACCCCTTTGGCCAAGTACTCACCTACCACCACCGAAAACCCGCTCCACAGGAATTAAACGCCGCTTGTGGAATCACCAATGCAAATCCGGATACGGGTGGGTGGGGTTGTGTGAAAGCAAGGAGCCCAACAACAGAGTAACCCATCGAACCGCAACCCAACTGCCTTCCATCGCTGAGACACTGGATGGACTTGAACAAGAAATGAGGGTCGACTCCGAACCTTGCAATATCCATTTCTTTTGGATTGGTACCGTAAGTTTATTCTGTTAGGAGTTTCGGGCGGTACAGAACACGCTTTGGTTTATATGTTTGCGTATGTTTTTTGCGGGAAGTTATAACCACCTGAACAACAACACCACGACCAACTACACACACACCTAACGTGCTAATTACAAACTCGCACGCTACCACCCCAGCTGCTCAAAACCACCACAAACAGCCACAAATAATAACACCCCCTACAACAATCCATCACAAACACCAAAAACCACAACCACCCCCCCACACACACACACGTCCACTCCCCAAACCACAACCACACCATCCACTACCCAACTGCATCTTCCACCACACACAAAAACACCCCGCAAGCTTCCACCCCCACCACCACATTCCCCACCCAACCCCACACACAGAGAGCACCAGACAACCAAGAAACCAAAACACACACCCCCACACACCAACACCACTTACTACCACACCCTCCCCGGCCACAACACACAACTCACAAAAACCACTCCCTCACTTTACCCCCCAGCGCTGGTCACACCCCCCCCCAACTGGTGAAACACCACACAACCCCGTGTGTCTCAACTGTGGCAACACTTGAAGTTGCCTAGCAACACTGGTTACCCACCCCACACCCACCTCAACTATAACAACATACCCCCACCCCCCAAACCCCACAACCCCCCTCCACGCTAACTCCCCAACCCACAACCTCACACCACACCAAACCCAAATAAAAAATTACACCACACAAAACCCACACCAACCAACAACACACACAAATCCACCAACCAACAAACACAAACCCCCCCCCCCCCCCCCCCAAGACCCCCCCCAACCACTCACCCACACCCCCACCACCACCCCCCCCAACCAAACCCAAAAACCCACCCCCCCCAAACCCCCAACCCACCCAACACCAACACACCACCACCCCCACACCCCACCCAACCACACCCACCCCACACCCCAACCCCCACCCCCCAACCCCACCCAAAAACACCCCCCACACCCACCCCCAAACACCACCACCACCCAAACCCCCCCAACACATAAACCATCACAACCCCACACCAAACCCCAACAACCCACAACAAACCCCCCCAAAACAAAACAACCAACAACCCAAACCCAACCCCCCAACCCCAACCCACAAAAAACCCAACACCCCCGAACCCACAACACAAACACACCAACCAACACAACCCCAAACCAACAACCAAACAAACCCCCACACCACCCCCCCCCACCCTACCAAAACCCCCAAAGCCACCACCCCCACCCAACACACCCCACACTCCAAAACCCACACACACCCACAAAACCCCCCCCAACCCCCCACCACCCCAACCCCCCACACCCACCACCACCCACACCAACCCCCACCCACCCCCACAAAACCCCACAACCCACAGCACCCCCGGGGCCCCACCCCCACCCCAACACCACCCCCACCACCACCCACCCCCCCCCACACAAACCCCCCCACAAAACACACGGAGCACCAACCAAAGCCAAACCCACACAAAACCCCCCACCCACCACCCCAACCAACCCCACCCCCCCCCATTACACCACCCCCATACAACAACCCCCCCACCACCAACTCCACCCCCCCCAACCCCACAAACCCATGGCCCCACAAACCCCCCCCCCCCCCCCCCACCCCACCAACCCCCCCCACACCACCACCCCAGCCCCTACCAACCACCCCCCCACCACCAAACCACCACCCCCCCCACCCAAAACACAACAACCCCACCCCCCCCACACGAATACATTTGAAGCCCCAGAACACCACCCCAGCACCACCCCCACCACCACCCCCCCCCCCACCACATTCCCAAACCCCACCCACCCAACCCACCAAACCACACCAAACCACCAACCCACAACCCACACCCACCCCACCCACCCACCACACCCAAACACCACACACCCCACACCCAAAACCCAACCACACAACACCATAGCCCCCATAATTTACCCCCCCACCCCCACCTAACCACCCCACCACCCCCCCACCAAACCACCCACACCCCCAAACCAAACCAGAAACACACACCCAACAACCACCACCCCACAACAACCCCCCCCCACCCCCACCACAAACCCCAACACCACACCCCACCCAATTCTCCCACCAACACACAATCTTCACCAACACCAGAAACCCCTTCCCACTAAACCATAACCCCCCAAACCACACCCCACCTCACCCACCACAAAACCAACCACCCCACACAACACCCCAAACTACCGCAACCCCCAGCAACGACAACAGACAAACCCAACCCCCACCAACACCCCCCCACCAACACACCCAACCCACACCCCCAACCCCCCCCACCAACCGACACCACTCCCCAAAACACACCCCCAACCCCCCACCACCACAAAACCCCACACCCAAACCCCACCCCCCCCAAAACCAACACAAACACCCACCACCCCACCCCCCTTTTAACACCCAAAAACCCCAACACAAACACCCACACACACACACCCACACACACCACCCTCAACACCCCTCACCAACAACACACACCAACCACCCGCCCCACACCCACACACACGAACACCCCCCAGTCACAACACCCACCCACCCACCACACACACACCCACACACATAACAAAATGCCACACAACAAACCCAACACACCCCCACACCACACAACACAACACAACCCCACACCCACCCCACTCCAAAACCACACCCACACCCCACCCCCACACACAACACACCCACCACACAAACACACACACCACAACAACAACCCACCCCACCACCGCCTCACCACCCAACAACAAACACCCCACCCACACCCACCACACAACACACCCCCACGCCCCACCACACTCCCCCCCCATACACTCCACCACACCCACACACCCCACACACACACACACACCACCAGCACACACACACAACACTCTCTCCATTCACACACACACACATACGTGGGTGGGGGGGGGTACACTCACACACACTCAAAAACATCACCTCACCAGCACTCATACACTCCACACACACAGAGAGAGAGAGAGAGAGAATCATCACGTCAGTAGCTGAAACAACAACAGCTCTGCGCTACGAGATTTACCTTTTAAAAATAAAGGTGCTTCACAGTGATGCCACAGATGAACCTTTTTTTGTCTAAATGGTTCCATAAAGAATCTTTAACATCTGAAGAACCTTTCTGCTTCACAAAAGCTTCTTTGTGGTGAAAGAGGTTTTCTTCAGATTATTTAAAAGGTAAGAAAGAGATGGTTCTTTGTGGGGAAACCCAAAAATGGTTCTTCTCTGGCATCGCTGTAAAGGACCTTTATTTTTAAGGTGTACAAACAAAGACAATGTTGTTCCCCTATTAGACTTAGTTATACACTAATGTTTCTTTAACAATTTAGTGTTTTATAATTTGTAAATAAAAAAAAACATTTGATAAAGTGGTGACTTTTTTCCCCATCCAGAAACAACAAAAAAAAAAATCTATTAGCAAAATAAGACAACAAGCATTTCAGAAAAACAAATTTACGCTGGTGGCTAACAAAGATCTTTACTAAACTAAAACATTTTTTGGGTTATAGAATTTAAAAGTCTTACTGCATCAAGTTTATTTTTCGCAAAATATGTATTTTTCCGCAGAGGTCTATTAAACCATCAGCTGTTCACCAACTCCGGTAACACTTCCTTAAACATTATTTAGCAGATCTGTGTCTGTAAGAGCTCAGGCGACCCCAAGTCCTAAACTCAGTGTGTGTGCAGTCCGTGTGTAATTAATGAGTGCAATTATTTAATTCTGAGGAGGAAAAGCGTGTCCAATGAGAAACAGATGCGGCACACGGAGAAAGGTCGTCGTGCACCACACACACACACACCCACACACACACACAACACACACCAAGTGCCGGGTGTAAATAAAAACTTACGAGCTCACAAGCCAAATAACTATTACTATAAAAGCCTCAAGCAGCCACCTGCTGACGGAAGTGTGACAGAACGAGAGACAAAATTCAAGTTATGGAGGAAACCAACAAAAACTACTCAAATAAAAATTAAAAAAAAAATTGCAAAAAAGAAAAATAATAAAAAGATGTTAATAGGTGTATATATTATATAATCGTATATATATATATTATAATTATATAAAAATTATACACACCCACACCACACACACGTAAAAAACTATGGAAATAAATTGAAATTAATAAAATGAGTGTAAATAGTAAATTTACATTTAACCATTGTTTATTATTATTATTAATACTAATAGTTATAAAAAAATGTTAAAAAATGAAAAGAAATTACTCAATCCAAAAATACAAAAAAAACAATTGCTTTTTTTTTTTTTTTTTTGGAGATGGAAGTTGGGAAAAACTGTAAATAAAAAATGGAATAATGGAGTATAAATATTAACTATTACATTTAATATTATTTTTTAATTAATAAAAATAACAATAAAAAATATATTATATAATTATAATATAAAATGATTTAATTTAAATTAAAAAATATTTAATTATAATTAAAAAAAATTTAAATATGAAACAATTTACAAAACAATAAATATGTTATTAATTTTGTTTCAATAAACTATAAATGATAATTATAATTATTATTATGATTATTAAAACAATAATAAATTCAAATAAGTTTAATGCATACAGAGCTGAAGGAAGCTTTAGATTAGTGACACAATAGGATAAGGTTGCGCTGTAGCTCAGGTTTCGTGTGGGTATCAGTCACATCTCCTGTACACACTCAAATCCTGCGAATCACGGAGGATATGCGGGCCCTGGTTTTCCTCTGACTTTTTTTGGTTTTGTAAAACAAAAGAGCAAAATGGCACGAAACAACATTCTGAGCGGAGCGACTATTATCAATCTGCACTTGAACTGGGAAAGCAGAAACGACTCTCGACGGCACGTAAACGTCTCTAAACGTCCCCGTCTGTCCCCTGACGCCCGGGTTATCTTTAAAGATTTATATTTAAATATTTCTGAGATAAAAGGTCGGTTAATACATATACACACTTTAATACAGAGGTCTGACAGGTATGTATTACTTGTATCAACAACAAGATTAAAATGTACATGCATTTAATACATTAGTTCATTTTTAAATGGTCCTGTGTTGAGAAAACATTTTTAAAAATGCAAATATTTCCATGCATTCTCATATGAGCTCATAAAAATGGGATGTAAAATAATTGCACAAGAATTAGAAAAATTTTGTTTAAATACCCCAAATTACCCATATAATCCTCATCCATACTGCAGTTTTACAAATCAAATGTCTATTTCATTGAATAGCACTAATAATGCAAAACGTAAACCCGGGTGTGGTGCAACTCAAGAGCAGGGTCACACACACACACACACACACACACAGGGTCAGTGTAACTCTCCTCAGTACATTCCTGCGCTGATACTTTACTCTTCAGCAACATAAACACATTTAAACCAGTTCTACAGCTTACAAATCATTCTGCTCAGAACCAACGAATAAATAAAATAGTGACACAACACAATCTAAAAGCTGGAGGACCAATAACACTATTAGTCTCGTGCATCAAAGTGACAACACTTTTCTTTTTTAGGGTCTGACAGCAGTGTTATTTGATTATCAATGAGATACTATTAAGTTTTTTACTGATATTTTACATTAGTTTTTATTTATATTGTATGTATATCAAATTATTTTAATTTCAGTTAAAGTTTTAGTAATTTGTTCTGTTTTTTTTGTTATTTTTATTAGTTTTTTTTTTAAAATATGTCTAAATAGATTTAAATAATTTAATTTTAGTTTGTTATTCTAGTACATAACGATAAATACGTCTTGTCTTAAAAACTACTAAAATAGTAAATTTTAATATTTTATTTCAAGTGATGAACTTTTTATGGTTTTTGTTTAAACCCTATTAAAAAAATACAAATCATATTCAAATGATTTTTATCCAAACATCCTTAAAAAGGTGCAAAATAAAAAAATAGAAGTATATTTCATCTTCTACTTTTTACTTATTTTAAGCATGAAAGTCCTTATGTTCACTTATTTTAAGCATACATTTTTATCACTCTTTTTTGCAGTGTGTCGGCTTGCATTAGAGGGGGCAGCGTGAACATTCACCTTAATATCTCCACAGAAAATGAAATTCATAAAACGTGAGACAAGCATGAGACATGCATTTTTATTTTTGTAAACTACAACAGTTTATTTTATTTTTAGTTTAACTGCTTACCCTTTTTTTTTTTTTCAAACTTAAACACAAACCCAAATTGCACACACAAATCCAAATATCTCGCACCCTCTTGCAAAATGAGCACTGCATTCAAAATATCATAAAGCAAACTTTGCAATGTTTGTGTTTACATAGAGAATTGGTGTGTTGTGTTTTGCAAAGTGTTTTATGAATGAAAAAAAGGCTGAGAATTAATGTCTGGTTTTGCAGTTTTTGTGTGTGTTTTGTTGTTTGTGTTTTAGCTTTCAGAAACAAGTGTGTGACAAGCAAAGATTTTGTGTGTAAGCGGTTAAAAAAAAAACACGTAGTAAGTAGAATTTTGAAAGGAGGGAAGACAGAAAGACAGAAAGCGTCTGGGCAGCAGTGTGGCACGAGCAGGAAAGCAGCACTGAGCTTCTGTGTCTCTGATTGGTCGAATGCGTCTGGCAGCCCCACCCAAGAAGAGGGAGCAGCCCATGGGGATAAATCGGGGAATCTGACTCACACGCATTTCCAAAAAATCTGCAGCTCTCTCTTTTTCTCTCTTTCTCTCTCGCTGCACATTATTCTCCCCAGTGCTAATAAAACTCCTCCTCTCAGCTCCGGCCACAAAATTTTTTTTGTAAAGACTTTAAATTGGTATGCCTCTGAGTGAAGGGAACATGTGTGCGCATACATGTGCGTAACGGCGGAAGTAATGCCTTGGCATGCGTGCGAGGTTGCCGCAAACTTAATGCAAAGACGAACACATGAAAGCTGCGCAGGTAAAGCTGTGTGTAGAGTTGAGCGTATGCGTGTTTGTGCATGCGTGCATGTGCATGTTTGGATTGTTATCTGCACTGCTGCTAAAACACACTGCCCAAAATACTCGGGGTAAAATTTAAATTTAGCTCTCTTTTGATGATTCCTCTGGGTTGCAAACTAATTTGTCAAATGCCAAAATTCCGAACGCAAGAAACACATCAAAGACACGTAACTACAATGATGCGAGTTCAAAACCCAGTGTCTCCATGACAAACCGAGTGAATAATAAACGCCCCCTCGCAGCTCTGGACACCAGTGAGTCATCTCCACACACACACACACACACACAACACCCAGCTGAAAACATGTACGGATAGAGAGAGACCCCGAACTCTCTCTAAAAAGCTGAGAAATCCAGACTCAAATTCAGTTTCTAAACAAACTAATAGAAAAGAAAAAGCACTAGAGATCTCTTTAGTAACTCAGCTGTTTCTCCTTTACTGTAAAATTGCCTGAAGTTGTAAAAAAATCAAGATTGTTGGAATAAATACTATTTTAAGTTTTTCTACTTCAAAATTTCACAAAAACCCATTTCGACCCAGAGAGGATTTTCTTTTTGCTATTTAATGTTATTGCATTAGACTAAAACCTTTATTTAAACTTTGCTTATATGTGTTGTAACAAATTTTCCAATTTGTATTTATTTGTTGTTTGTTTGTTTGTTGATCATTTTTTTCTTGTTACATTTGTGTTCCTGAATGGCTTATGTATCTCTCGTTATGATATATTATTACCAGATTTTGGATCTTTTTGAGTGATTACTGACAGAATTAACCACAAATAATGCTTTTTCATTCAAAAACTGAGGTTCATGCTCAAATCATCCAAAAAGAAAAAAGAAATACAAAACCTATGCTAAGTGAATGAAAACAAACAGACAAAAAGATTGAATACAAGATTTGATGATAATATAGCACAATACAAGATTTACAACCATTTTAAAGGCCAGATATTTCTGGGATTTACAGCACAAGGTTATTTTTGCAATTCTTTATAATTCTTTGTGAAATTTACTACCAATTTCTGAGTGAGAATCATTTCTACACCATTTTTTCTGTTCAGTGTAAACTAATGGAGAGCTATTGGAGACTTCATCCCAAACGAGTCATATTTGACATACAGTAAGCGTATCGAGTTCATTAATAAAATGAAAGGGAAAGCAGCTCAGATCATTTGATGAGAAAAATATGAGTTCTGTTTTGAGTTTGAGAGCTTGTCAAATCTCTTCTGAAACTCCAGAGGAGCCACTGTGAGATTAAAGGTGTCTTTTTTCTCAGAAGAAACATCTGAGGAGCAAGAAACAATGAAAGAAAGTCTTCATTCGCTGTTTCAGAGCAACAAAACAACGGATATTAAAGAGTTATTATTTGTGATCTTTTTTTTTCTTTTTCTTTTGGAACATGCCAAACACCAGAACGAAGAGACTACTGTATATCCGGAGATGAATTGGACTATTGAAACTTGCTGAGCTGGTTTAAAAGTGATTCATTTATTCAGAGGCTAAACGTCAAGATGGCATGAAGTGAACAGGGATTGAAGTGAAAGGTAGAATCAGGGGAAATAAGTTGATAAAATGGTCTCGCTGTCTAAATCTCAAACAATTCCTGTCCTGCACTGACACTACGATCACTTTTTTTGCGAGCATCTAGATCTGCAGACAATGATGTGAACATGCCAGCATCTGAAACACTCTGAGTTAAAAACACATGGATAGCCCTTCTTCTTCATGGACAATGGCTGCTTGGGTAAAGCTCGTTTTCCCACCTTTTTCCCGCAACATAATCTAGCCTCTAATTTGAAAGCTGCACTGCAATCAAAGCGGATCCTTTCTGAGTCTCGTCTTTAAACCGATGCAAAATCCAGCGAGGAATCATCCCCACTACGAAAGAGTTATTGACCATTTTATTTCAGAGAGATGGGGCAAACCAAACCAGAGAAGCAGAGGTGTGGTGAGAAAACCATCCAGGTTTAAGTGGTCTGTGCCAGGCTTCGTTATTTAAACATAAAACTTTGCTTATGTCTTTCGTTCAAACGTGACGTTGCAACATTTTTCCACCCAAACCGATGACAGATGATCCGAACGCTTTAATGTCAGCTCAACTATGAGAACCACCGAAGAAAGCCTTAGACTTGGTAGCAAGCAAATCCTGAAAGGTCATCTGGGGCCTGTACTTGAAGGAACTTCATGCAAAAATTTATTTATTGACAAAAGAAAAAATTAGAAAAATTTTATGTTGTTCCCGAATGACATGATTTATGATGTGGAACACAGGGGGAGATGTTTCACATAATGTTCACGGCTGCCGCTTTGTTTCCATTTCTTTTCTAGCCCACTGGAAACTATGAACATTGTGACAAACATTTCTTTTAGGTTTAGTACAGAAACCACAGAGGTTTGACTAATATGCATAAATGATGGACAAAAGTAGGAAACAAGAAAGGAAATACAAAAGAGAAAAGAAGAGAAGGAAAAAGAGAAGAAAAAGAAAAAAGGCATGAAAGACAAAGAAGGGGGGACAGGAAAAAAGACGGAAGGGGGGGGAAGAAGCTAAGCGAGAAGGGACCACAGGAAAAAAAAAAAAAGGATAAAAAAAAAAAAAAAAAAAAAGGAAGAAAAATAAAAAAAAAAAAAAAAGGGGGAGAAAAGAAGAAAGAAAAGAAAAGGGGGAGGAGAAAAAAAAGAAAGCAAAAAAGGAAAGAGGGGAGAGGGGGAAAAAGAGGGAAAAAAAGAAAGAAAGAAAAAAAAAAAGGAAAAAAGGCAAAAGGAGAAGGGGAAGATTTAAGGGGAGGGGGAGGAAGAAAAAGGGAGGGGAAAAGAAAACAGAAAGGAAAAAAAAAAAAAAAAGAAGTGAAAGGAAGCCGAAAAAGAAAAGAGAAAAAAAATGAAGAAGGAAAAGAAAGAAAGGGAATCAAAAGAAAATAAGAAGAAAGAAGAAAAAAAGGGAAGAAAAGGGAAGGGGGGAGGAAAGAAGGGAGAAGGGAAAAGCAGGAAGAAAGAAAAAGAGAAAAGAAGGAGAAGAAGAACAAGGGAGGGAAAAAAAGAGGGCAAGGGTCCTCCTCTCCGTCCTCTCGCATCTCACGCTCTCTGCGCCTCGAGGAGGTAACAGCGGGGGGGGGGAACCCGGGGGGGACGCGCACGGGGCGAGCAAGGGAGGAAAGGGGGGGGGGAGAAAAAAAAGCGGAGGAAAAAAAAAAAAAAAAAAAGGGAAAAAAAAAAAAGAAAAAAAAAAAAAACAAAAAAAGCATGTTAAAGAAAGAGAGAAATCGACAGAGAAAGCAAATAGAAAGATAAAACACGGAAATAAGAAAAAAAGAAAAAAAAACGGGAACGGAGAGGAAAGGAAGATGGGCCAAAATAGAAGAATAAAAGATTGCAAGGGGGAAGTCAAAAGAAAGAAAAAAAAACAGAAAGAATGCAAAAAGCAGAGCAGAAAAGAAAGAAATAAAAGAGAAAGGAGGAAAGGAAAAAAAGAACGGGAAAGGAAAAAAGTAAGTTCAAGTACGAAGAAAGAAAGAAAGCAAAGGGAATAATCTTGAATCCAGCAGGACCAGGCCAATTGTAAGACTTGATAATACGCGCAGCCACAGTCCTGAGCTTTATTCCTGTCTCTCTTGCCCTTCATTAATGAAAGCAGGGAACAAGAAAAAGAGGATGGAAAAGTAAAAGCTCGAGGGGATACAAAGAGGGAACTGGGGTAATTAGCGGGTTTTTACCCTCATCTTACTCCTTCCTTCTCTGCTCCGTCTCTGATGCTCCGGCTCTGTGCCGCTGGGCCATGACTGGATCGGGACAGCTGCTATTTAAAAGTTGCATTGTTTCAGGTTCACGGAGTGTAGAAAGGGTGTTAATTGGGGTCTAACGATCCCCGTGAGGGTGGTCTCCATGCCACAGAGAGGTGGCAAAGGAAAGTGTCACGTGACACGGTCTTTGCTGCGAAGCCTCCAAAAAGGAATCTGGCGGAAAAACCCAACACTTCACTTGTTGTCCGCCGCTGCCTGCCTGGATTCTGCCTTGGCCAGCTTAGTGAACGCTGTGCTCTCACACACTTGGATCACACAGTAAAACACAGTGAGGAACATCCCACCCACAAATACAACCACTTTATTTAGACTAAACAGAGAAAACACACACACACACACACACACACGTAATAGTGCTCATAGGTTGTGGAAGGCCCATTTCCATCACCGAGATACAAAAAAAATTTAAAATGTAATTGAACTTTCTAATCACACAATACTGGACTTTTATTTCCTCACTATCTGCAGTTTATATCATTCGCAATCTGCACTTTTTTCTAGTAATTGGAGACTACAAAACTCAAAACTTAGAATATAAACAAGATATAAACTCAATATTATGAGATGTTTACTCAGAATCGAGATGTAACTCAGATTAATGAGATAATTTCCAGAATTAATGAATATGAAGTGCAGAATATTGAGATGTACAACTCAGCATCTATGAGATAATTTAGAATTATGCGATAGTTAACTCATGAATCCGGCAAGACAAGTTCCAGAATTGCAGAATATAAACTTAGAATTATTGAAATACTCAGAATTATGATATATTAACTCAGAATTATGAGTATTAGTAAACTCAGATGTGCAAATATAAACTCAAAGTTTGAGATGTAAACTCAGATTTATAGATATACTCAGATTTAGCGATTATTATCTCAGCAATTATTGATTATAAACGCAGAAGTGATTGACAACGCAAATTATGAGATAACTCAGAAATTATAATATACTCAGAATTATGAGATATTAACTCAGATTGATATGTAACGCAGAATTATGAATCATTTAGAAATTATGTGATATTAACCTCATGAATCGCAAAGCCATTAAACTCAGAATTGAGATAAACTTATAATTCAGTTAATATACTCAGAATTAGTGAGATCTACATCCAGATTATGAGATATTACTCATAATTATTGAGATAGTAACTCAGAATTTATGAGATATTAACACTCCGAATTATTATATACTCGCATTATGAGATATTAAAAACTCCAAATTATGACGAGTATTAACTCAAATTATTAGAGAGAAACTCAGAATTGATATGTAAACTAAGAATTATGAGATATACTCAGAATTATGGGATATTAGCTCAGAATTATGAGATATTAACTCAGAATTGATATGTAAACTCAGAATTATGAGATAATTTAGAATTATGCGATATTAACTCAGAATCGCAAGACATAAACTCAGAATTGAGATATAAACTTACAATTATGAGATATTAACTCAAAATGGCAAGATATAAACTCAGAATTGAGATGTAAACTCAGAATTATGAGTTCATTTATGATTTTTTGATTCTGAACTCAGAATTGCAAATTCGACTCAGGATTGAGATTGTAAACTCAGAATTATGAGTATCATTTAGATTATGCTATATAACTCAGAATTTGCAAGATCTGAACTCAGAATTGAGGATTCCAACTCAGAATTATAGAATATATCGAATTATGATATATTAACTCATAATGGCAAGCATAAATTCAAATTCTGAAAAGAAAGTTCAATTGCGAGAAAAAAAAGTTTCATTTACAGTTTTTTTTTTTATTCAGATTATTGAGATGTAAGACACAGAATTTACAAAAAGTCAAAATTCTGAGTTTATATTGCCAATGCTCACTAAATCCGAATTGTGGATAAAAGATCACAATGATCTTTTGTATTGCTGTGGCAAGAACGGGCTTCAATACAGCTCAACAATTAGGGACCCATTTTTCTGATAAATTCATCAAATGATAAAAAATTCTCAGTTGGCTGTACGTGGCCCGCTCATTAAACAAGTATTAGGAATGTGGGTATGCATGATGCATCTTTTCAATAGTCTCAAAATCAAGTAATACAAAGAGGAGTTTTGCATTTCTGCAAACCGTTCGCTTCAAGACACTGAAAAGCACTTGGATCCCAAGCTGCTCTTGTGCATGCACCCAGTTGCCATGCTTCCTATGAACCCACAGAGTATACATATTTAATTAAGCCGTATTGCCTTTCAGTATTATTCGGAGTTAATCCTCAGTTATTCTATTTTGCTCCGAAACACCTTTAATGTAAACGATCAAGACCGATTCTCTCATGCTAATGTTGTGAAATCACTCTCATCTTCAGGATATTATAGCACACTGCGACTGACCTTCATTTGACAATTTTGCAATCTCTGGTCCTCAACCCCATTTAGCAAGAAAAGGGTGCCATACAGCATCGCCTCTTTAGCAACTTTCCGGTTGTATCCTCTCAACTGGGTCGAGAAGACCTGACTCATAGGATGTTTCCAGGCAGGATCTGTGGCGATGATATCTACAGCCTTTTGGCACTACAAACGCAGGTCCATCAATACGGATGACTCGTGGGAAGAGCAACACCCTACAGAGTCGTTTCTCACCTCCAACCAGATCGCCACATCAACCTAAGTGGATTCGCAAGAATGACCGTCTATGTGGGCACTGTGCTAAAAACTAAAAACACTTCGGAAAGCCTCTGCGGTGGCACATAAAGATGACAATGTAGTGTGACTAATAGTGGACAAGATACTGAACTGTTGACAATTAGCAAGCCAGACAATTGACAGAATCCCTAGAGGCAAAATCTGGTCAGAATTTTATTTTCTTTTTTTTTTTTAAAAAAAAATAGCTTTTCCTAATGCACATAATGGACCTAACTTCTTTTCATTTGTTCATAGTGAACGTTGCTTGACAAAAACAACTTAAGCACCCTCTTTATGTTAATGTTAGCACAAAATTAAATGGTGAAAGCAGGGGCTTTAAGGACATCTCCCGCATTAGCGGATCTACTACAGGACTCATCTGAGATTTTCACACGCAATTACACAGAGTTGTGAAGATATATTAGATTTTTTGTTTTCCCCCCATTCTAAACTTTCACAGTCTCGTCTTTCTCCTTGATCCAACATAGATTAGTTTGCGTTTAGAACCCATGATCGCAATCACTGCGCTCAACAAAATGGAATCCCCTTCAGGATAATGTAAAAGCCTATTAATAAAAGTGCCAAAATTCTTTGAGGATAGTAAATCGATATTTTACTTTAGGTTAGAAGATTTTCAAATAAAGATTCAGAATCGTCATAAAAACCTAAATACTCCAACACAAGCGGTGTAGTATATATATATATATATATATCTATCTAGTGTCGTATATAATAAATGCACAAGAGAAAAAACAATATTATGTACGTATATGGTTGCTTAAAATGTTTAATTAAATGTCGTTTCTTCTGTGATTTGTGATGCTCTTTACTATAAGACTCTCTGTCAAAGAGACACCGTGTCAGTGGTGTGGTGGGGCTTCAGTTAATAGACACATTGTAAAAGTTTTCGGCACTTCATTATTTCCCGTTACAAGAACAGCTTTTGAGATGAGGCCTGTAGAAGAACAGGACATGGAACTATCCATCAGACGACAAATAATGCAGAAGAGACCAATGAAAAGCATATAAGCAGGCAAATCAACAGTGCCTTTCCACGCTTGCTGCTTCCTTAACAGCCATGTCTAAGTTTGAGATAACCCTGCGAGACCACCATGATGACTACAGTAAAATCCCGAGATACCACCGTCATGCACGCTCATAATTGCCTAAATTTAATCCAGATCCAAAAACAATAGACATACAGATATTAAAACTAACACGCGGAATAAATCCGGGCCTGAGAAGTTCTTGACATCTGGACATTTTGCTCTTTAAAGGAAATCGCCCCTCCTGTGTAATAGACTTTAGTTGCTTAATAGCTTTGTGTTCATCCATTTACTCAAGAGCCTCAGCCTGATTGTGGTAATAAGACACACATGTTTGTGGATGTTAATCACTACGCAAACATGTCCATTGATTAACAGCTCCCGCACACTATCTAGACAGCACTGGAATATCCTATTCACACTTACACTGACATGATACGTAACATCACATCTTAAAATTTCGCATCACGTTCTAAATAATTGTCACATCTTTGAATAGGAAGGACTATCGCGTTAACTTTGAGACTCGCACTCCTGCCTTCATCAGTCGGTGTGGCCTCGCGCATGAGCCCACAAACTCCTCTTTTCCCGGGAAACGTGCGCGAGCGAGCTGAAGCCGAGAGCGTCCCGATGGGGTTCGAGACATTCCCAATAAACCCCTCTTTCGGTCCTCACGCAGCACACACCACACATCACACACACACACACACACACCCACACACACACACAGATGCAGATAGGACGCTAAACTCTCCGTCTGGTGTGAATGTGTTATTCTCCGCTTTGGGCCGCCGGCTTTTAAACTCCGCAGAAGTTTTCTCTAAAGTTTGAATTAGAAAATAGATTCCATTTTCGGTCCGCCGGGTCCCCTGAAGCCCAAGTTGCAGCGCAGCCCGAGAAATTATACGGTACCTCCCCTCTCTCCCCTCCCTTGCTCTCAACTCCGTGGACCACCCCGAAACATACACACAGTTCACTTTTTGTTTTTCCTTGAGGAAAAAAAGAAAAGCCCTGCTGTCAGCGTCATTCCTGCAGCAATCAGTAACTCCCAAATAATAATACTAATAATAATTGATATAATACATTTAAATATAACAGGCACTGATGTAATCTTACAAGAAAACAAAAAAATAGAAATTAATTGCGTCTGGTGCTTAGGGTTTTTTTTTTTTTTTAATTTCTTTAATGTCGCTCTGAACTCAGTAAACCACATGGAAAGCGCTCGTAGGAATAAGAGGGGGGGGGAGGGGGGAAATGGGATTAAATTTTTCTATAAAACACTGTTTTACGGCCAAAGGTGACCGCGGCGCTGGTTGTGCACGACACAGAGCGCTCAGTCGAAACCCTGAGCGAGCGAGAGGGCGGGACTGAGTCTGGGTTTGGAGAGTGAGATCGGGGAATAGAGAGGGGATGTGGAATAATCCATCAAGTTAATTAGGCACTTATTTAATAATGAGCTATCAATTCAATGAAACACATTTTAGTAATCACACAATATTTGTATCTCTTATATCTACATGTTTAAAATTATTATATTCTGCTACACATTCTGAGTAGCTTGACCAGGTTTACACGCAACCAGTTTGTATTCTAACTGGGTATCTATTTAAAATAAAATAAAAAAAATCTTAAAATCTAGAAAATTGCTATTCATAGCCTACTCGTCAAAATAAGCCTACGTGCAAAACGTTTTTTTTAAAAAATCGCAATCTTGCATTTCTGGCCAGATAGTTCCGTAACATCGCAATACATATTTAAAACGGTATAATAAAAAAAAAAAAACAACCATATCTAAACATTAAAATACATCTTATGTAATGAACAGTTTTTAGAAAACCATAGCGTTAGTAACTTAGTGTGTAAAAATACAGACAGTCACGTGACAACTGTTTGAACATTTACAGTGTTTGACTACTTTAAAAAAGGAATAGCTTACGAATAAACTTCTGTACATTAACGCAATATAAAGGCTACACTGTTTCACATACTAGTAAGGTAAACTTTGTTTATCATTTCAACCATGTGAAGCGCAGCACGTCTCACAAATTAAAAAAAAAAGTTAACGGAACGGGAAAAGTGGCGTGCCAAAAGGGAGTGCCTAACAGATACAGTGATTGCTGAAGTAAAACAATACACCTCACAGCTGAATTGCAACAAAACGTTTTTTTTAAAAAGTCTTGAAATAGCGTAATAATATTTAGGTTAAGGCACAGAGCAATTAAAACAGGCCAAGTATGCTTTGACTATTTGAATTACAAATGTACTACTATCTATCTAGTTTTTTTAATCCATGTCATCTCTCTTTCATTATGTTCAAGTGACTATTTTACTCAAAAGAGTAGCCACGTTGCACTATAATGTGCAGTCAAGCGAAATGGCAGCATGGTTCCTAAAAAGTTTGACTAATGACAGAGATGAATATCGGATAAAAACAATAGATATACTAGTAAGTACATTTGTCATTCAAATAGTCAAAGCAATACTTGGCCTGTATTGCTTTGACTATGGTTCCTAAAATTCCTGACAACAACAGTTGTGTTCATACTCGCTAAAAACGCAACGTAAAACTAAAATCTATCTGATAATATGGCCCTGTTCTAAATATCATCTCCAAAAGCCTGTAAACTCTAATTCGGTTCTATCCCGTTTCTGCTGGTCTCTGTCCAGTGGTTTTCCACACTGAATCCTGACTGGATCCTGGAGTGTGTGTTTTGCGGGTTGATAAGGTCTTGAAAGCAGTGTGTCTGGTTTACAGGTGTTCGCTGTAATCACCCACTATCACAGCCCTGACCTTGAGCGACAAGACTATCATCATTTTGCCAGCTCTTTACCACCTTCCACACAATCCCTGACTATATACTGACAATCTGCATGCACTTTCTCTCAGGATATGTAAAGTTTACTTCTCCAAGTGACCCTACATGTGCTTGAGCGGAAGTGAAGTCCAAGAATTTGGCATAATGATCACAGGAACCCCACACAAAAACACACACACACACCACACACACACACACACAGTCATTTCATTCAGCAATCGATGGACGATACGTTTCTATGAATGAGCTATTTTCTTCTTTGAGTTGTGTCAGATAGGTGAATACGTCCATGTTGTTTCATTCTTTAAGTGCATAATGTTTAATGCACGTGGTTTATCTTACCCGCCTTTGAGTGCTGTGCTTCTTGAAGCATCTAAAAGAAGTTGGTCCTAAGAGGCTTTTCCCCAGAATGCACCTGTTCGCTAGTGTAAATCAGGCCAGTCTCATCAGGTGAAGTAAATATCGACCACCTGAGTGAGAATCTACTGTAGGATCTCGGTTCACAAATAAAAGTTGCAGGTGTCCATTCACATAAACCTCCTCAAGCTCATTCAGAGCTTTACAACTCTTTCTGGATTAGCGTGATGGCACACGGTCAGCCGAGCTAAAGATGAACACTGCCGACCTATTCACAGAATCAGAGTGAAAATCAGAAGCTTTGCTCATCACTTTCCAAAGCAGCAGCGATGCCAGCGAAATTACAGTAATGCATGCTATATACAGAGATAAATGGTACCGGAAAGGGGAAGATGGCAATTCTATTAAGTATGCATGCATGCATAAGTGCAAGTCGGAAAGGGGAAGATGGGGCAGTGTAGATTATGCAGCATGCTAAGAGTAAGCGTAGATTTATCTAAAATTGCCTAAGGGCAAATAATATGTAAGTTTACAACATTCATAGGAAAGTGTATATTTTAAGTTTGCATGCATGCATAAGGTCAAGTGTATAAATGTATGCATGCATAAGGGCAAATTAATATTTTAAGTTTACACACATGCATAAGGGCAAGTGTATAAATGTATGCATGCATTTTTTTTTTTTTTTTTTTTTGTTTTTGCAGTTTCGTGAATAGTTTTGTGTAACAAATGATTTTTTTAAAACACAACTTTGTGTACATTCATAATTTTAAGTGATTCACTATGTGTTTCTACAAACAAATTCATGACCAGACTAATAAGCACCCTAAGTGGTTGTATGTTTCTGTATGTGGTAGAGAGGTCAACACAACAGCTGTTGCTCAGGCCTTGACATCTGTCAGTTTTCCCTCACTCAACGAAATCCATCCAGTCCCTTTCCAGGATTGTGTTTTTCCTTGAGATGGTCCCGGTAGCACATTTCCCTCCCATGCTCTGGGTCCGACCCTGCTTACCGTACAACCACAGCACCAGTCTGCATAAACAGACCTTTTCACCCCGTCTGTTCCACCCCGTCTGCACACACACAGCTGAGGAGAGACCAGCACAGAGAGAGCTGGGGATGGATGAGAAGGTAAGAGTTGATGAGGTATTAGATTATAGAGAGGTATGTTTGAATGCGTATGTAAGCATGCATGTGAGCTGATACACATATCTTAAACATTCTATCAGTCGGCCTGCAGTTACTTGAAAGATATTATGAGAGATCAAGTCTTGTTTTTTGTTTAGCAATTAATAAAAAAATTAGTGAGGTTTCGCTTATGATGTTTTGTTTGTTTGAGGTATTTTTTGTTTTTGAGTTGTTTTATGATTTTAGTGAGTTTATGATTTTATTTCAAATGAGAATGAAAAATTATTTTTCATTTTAATTAAGTCCAATGGCACAGAAAACAATGAATACTTAGCATATGTAATTTTTGCATCTACCTTGTTTAAGATTTGTGTAGATAGTTTTCATTGGAAAAACAAGACAAATACTGATGAAATAGTTTTTTTTGCAGTTTGATTCTAAAGTTACCATAAAAGTAATTTTTAGATTGTAGTAAGCTAAATTTTTGTGTAAAATTAATAATGGTCAATCGTCTGGAAACCTTGTAGTGCTACTAACACACTAGCAGTTGTATTCCCCTTGACTTAACATGTTAAATTTACCTTCATAACTCGTACAGAAACCCTGCATCATTGTCCTGCATCTCATTATGTTCATTATCATCGTCATTTTAGCCTTAAAGTTTCAAAGCTTTGCAACATATTTGGTCTTTTAAATACTTAAAATGTGTTCGATGTGTTCAGAAGTTCATTATAGGTGGGAAGAGCAAGGAGTGAAGTTGCTTAGAACAGATTACTGCTTTCCTGTCAGTGAGTTCCTGTGAACATCTGAGTAATTTTGTGCAGTGAGAAACATGATTGTTTTTAGAAGCTATAAACATCGTTAGGCTTCATCGTACAGCAAAAAATGTGATTCCCTGTGTTTGAAAGGTATCAGAGAGTTCAGTTATTCAGTAGGAATTCTTTGTAAAGTTATGAACGCTGTACAGTTTATAATAAGGTTGCACCACATACAGCAAAAATATTCACCTTAGCTCTGTGCCAAGAAACGCTTTCAATAAGAAATGCTTAGACAAGATTTTGAATGTGTTTCTTTTCAGCATCAGTTTTGATTCTGACTGTAGGAGCTTCACCTCAAGTTTCCTCCACAAGAGGTCAGTACTGTTCAACAAACGAATACTGTACGTCCAGCTGGTTTACAGTATTCCAGGCATTCCTGAAGGATCTAGAATCCATAAGTAGTAGATTTGTAACGTCCCTTCTACCTTTGTTTCTTTCGTTCTAGCAAATGAATCAAGGAAATAAATCAACTGCACGGTGTTACACCCATCGTTGAGTGTTTGGCTTGATCCCTACCATTTTGTGGGGAACTAATATAAATGGAAAATATTACTCCTCATTAAACTAGATTATGGTGTTTCCTGACATTTTTTGCCTTGGTATATCACTTCCCTTAAAGGATGAACTTGATTATTGATGTAATTAAAAAAGATATAGTTAAACAGATTTTCATCCTCACATATTAATAAAATGAACCTGTCTGACATAACTGGGTATCTTCATCTTTTAAAATTAAAATAATTATTTATGCTAATATGTACCTAATTTTTTACTATAGGATATATATAGTCTAAAACAGTGTACAATTAGGGCGTCATAATTTATATACATACATCAATATTATAATATATATATAGATTATATAGATATAGTATATATATAGAAATTATATTATATAATATGTATATGAATATTCATCCCACATTTCTGTAATGCAAGTTTTATAACTAATAATACTATAATCATTACACACATTCCATTTGTGTGCTTTATTTATTTTTATTTTTATTTTATTTTAAATCATTTTGATATTTTATTTTATTTAACTTTTATTTATTTAACTTTATTTTATTTGAGTTTAATTAATTTTAATATTTTATTTAATATTTATTTTAATATGTAGATTTTATTTTTATTTATTTTATTTTACTTTACTTATTTTATTTTATTTTATTTTTATTTTATTTTAATCTTTTCATGTTTTTTTACTTTATTTTTAATCTTTATTTAAATTAATTTTAATTTAATTTGATTTTATATTGTTTAGTGCTGCTGCCTACTAGTTTATTTATTTCATTTTAAATGTAACCTGGACATGTGTTTTTTGTGGGATGTCACCCGAATTGATGGGGAGAAATGCTGTGATAATATCAATTAAACTAAGGCTTTCCCCTTGACCTACTTAAGACACACGTTCTCTCTATGAGCTGAAAGGTCTCTCGCTGGTATCTTAAGAAGCTGCCTAGTAGTTTCCATCCACAAGATTAGGTCTGCTCAGGGAAATTAATGAGTGGTTGGGTCTTTGAGCCAGTGGGGGTTTAGAGAGAATGGGGGAAAAAAAAAAAAAAAAGACAGGTACATTAATTCCCTCCTGGTACTGATTGCTAGCTTACTCCGAAAACGACACCTGTGCCCTTATAATGATGTGAAGCTTTATATCACAGTCAGTGGCAAACCAGGCTTATCCTATATAGTGCTCCTGTAGTGACTCACTGTGACTTACTTTTTAAACTGAACAATAAATTATTCAACAGCATGTCATCATACTGCAAAAACAACAGCTTTAAGACAATAATCTTAATTTAAGAAACTTTTTCTAAATTACGTTAAGACCTTCCCATTTTCCAATAGGCCATGCGTTGGTCAATAGGCACTGCTGGGTAGATTCCAAATTAGATGGAACAAAGTAATGTAATCCATTCAATTACAATAGGCACTGCTGGGTATAGATTCCAAATTAGATGGAAAAAAGTAATGTAATCAATTCAATTACACATTTTATATAGAAATACAAAGATGAAAATTCCATTGTTAACAACATACATCATTAAACATCACATAACCATTGAGTGATAATTCAAACATAAAACCTATGTGTTCATCAGTAGTTGATGCAATGTTGAAATGTTGATAAAAACTTTCAAAAAAAAAATTATTTTTGTAAATCCAGTGGTCACATGATGCGGGGCCCCAGTTTTCTGTGTAATTATTGCCATGGACTAGTGACTGGTCTTTGTGTGAATTTCCACAAACTGGAAGACTTCTCAATGTAAATAAGCGGTAGGCATTTAGAAACAAAACTTAAAATATGACAAAAGAAAAATGAGGAGAACAATGGAATGATGAATAGTTTATTGCTATGTGTAATGATACTGTAGTATTCAAATGAATATAATCTATCACAAGTACTTAATTTGGAATCGATTATATAAACCAGTTTACAGTCATCAATAGGGGCTCTGTTTTTGTTCGGGTCAGGTGACCAATTTAAGTCGAGCTACGAACGAACATTGGCTACTGAACAGGTTGCATCTTGAAAACAACTCACTGTCGTTAATGTAGGAAGTGCATCGCTATATTATGATAGGCTCATTACTCTGGATTACAAATATTTCAAAACCCCCACCCAAAGTATTAAACTTGGATGCATAACTCACTGACACATTCAGCAGATGCTTTTATCCAAATCGACAGTCTTTACGTTTTATCGGTGCATGCATTTCCCTGGGATTAAACCCATGACTTGAAGTTGCTATAGCAGATCTTACCAACATGAGGATGATTACTTACATCATTAGTGCGTAATTGACGAGGATGCACCATTCATAAATTTACAATATTCCAAAGATAAAAAAACGCGCTAGAGAGGTTCGGACACAGAAGGCTGGGATTGAGGCCTGATCTCAAGCAATTGAAATCCGTAGTCATTGTTAAAGCAAGTCGGCAAGATCGTTCCTGGTTTGAGTGTTTCTGTCAGTCCATATATGAACACTTCTGTTTTGTTGAAATAAGATTTCAGCAGTGAATTGGCAGCAGCTATCATCATTCCAAAACCCACTTGGCTGGAACCCCCAAAGCAGGTCGCCTGCCAGCCAGACAGTAGATCAAACACACAAATGTTTCATACTGATGTATGAGGCTAGCAACATTTCCTTATGTTGCAAAATAAATATTTGCAATTGAATTAATTGCTTTGAACTGGAAGCCTAAAGACAGATCCGTGCACTTTCTGGTTTGTGGTAGTACACTTCACCACTCTGGGGTCTTCTGGCAAGATGCGAGTTGTGGGATGTTGCATGCCAAAACCCAATACAGTTTGTATGAGGTCAGGCAGGGCACATTCAAAGTACTCTTATCACGCCTTCTACCTTTTGTGTCCAAACCACTTTGGCAAATATTGTCGAGGGAGTGCCGCTGGAAGCCTAGCACCCTGCAGCTTTGACTGGTAGTGGTATTGAGGCTAAGCAGGGTTGAGAAAGGACAGTACCAGGATGGGAGACCTCTTGGAGAAAAGGGTCTGTGTCATTCCAAGTAGCCAAGATTGATGACGTACTCCTTTGATTCAGAGGTGAATTGTGGTCCTGACTGATCCAGGTGAAATGTTGTGCATTGGCCAAACTTATTCGGGTGGAAGAAGGACCACCTGTGATCAGGTATGTGTTCGTAAGATCAATGGTTCGAAGTCTGTAGATTGAGCCTCTCTAAAGGACTCCGGGTATGTATCTTAGAGTTACAGATGCCCCTCTTTGTACCGAAATACTGACTGGGAATAAGTCTTCCAAAGCATGCGAGAATTCTTTTAATGTAAAGACAAACAACAGGTGATGATAAAGTCCACCGAGACAGTTTCCCACCTTTTTGTTGCCAGCAATACCCCTCATTCCCATTTTGTTTCATTGCAATTGAATTGCATGGGTAGAAACACTTCAGTCCCAGTGACCAAGAAGTCTTTCATCTCACATTCCCTTTGGATTGAATTTGTTCCCACAGTTTTCACTCTCTATCGCCATATTCTCTTGTAGAGATGGTCCCCCTGATGCGGCTTGGGCTTGGGATCAAGGATCCATCCTTGAAGGGTTTCAAACAATCTTTCATCAGTTGGCTACACCACTCTCCAGACTACACCTACAACAAAGATTAGGTAAGGACTCCAAAATATTGATTATTGCCTCATTTACGTGCATGCGCCAGGGACCTTCGTTTTTGATGAGCACAATGTCCAAGGTTCCCAATCTGACATTCCCTCTAGACCCTTACCCTACTTGGAGGACTGATTCAATTCCCACTCTGGATGATGCAAGAAACTTCCGCCTTCAAGTTCTGTGTCGGGTTGAAGGAACTCTTCTTCAAACACAGGAATAAATGCTAACGGCTGAAGATGACTCAGTTGGCACAAAGAGTCAACAGTCTTCCTAGAATTCTAGGAGCCAGATCACTAGATTCCACGAGAAGTGTATTCGGGTAACTATTGCAATCTGGTCCGTGCAAAGTTGAAGGGGGGTGTAGGTACATGTGTCTGGTTTTGTTGAAAATTATTCTTAGTCGTCAACAATTCTTACTACATTGGCAACCTTCGGTCAAAGTAGCTGTTGGTAAATTTTGAGGGACTCAAGGTGGTTGCAAGCAAAGAAACAAGAATTAAGTTGGGAAGACAGATTTCGAAAACTTCATTGCAGCAAAGAACACTTTCAAATTCTGACATCAAACACTTGGTTTGTTCGGCTGGCTGTTTGTCAGTGGTTTCTTATCTGCCAATGTTTGGAACTACAGTACATCTTTACAAGGTACAGTCTTCTTTTAGATGCTGAGTGCATAACAATGATCTTCTACGATTGAACTGAATCTTCATTTGCAAATGGAGATCCCTAAGCACTTAACCTCACCACACCACTCCACAAAACACCTAATAAAGTAGTACAAGTGTATCAATGTCAATTACATGCTAAAAAAAATGCTTCTATCGTCAGATGACATGGTTAGCTTTTACAGGTAGGTACAGCACCGGACTTTCCAGAGATGTTTGGAAATTGTGTGCTAGTGTTATTCTTTTCAAACATATATTTTGCAAACTTATTTGTGTAGAAAATGTAGAAGTCTGCTAGTTGAACCCTGCAAAAGAATGACCCATGACCCCTTGAGGAAAAGACTGCCTGCAGGTTCTTCTAGGCGGACTATTACTGGGACGTAAGTGTGTACTGAGGTTGCATCGGGGAAACGTGATCTTGCTGAATGAATGTCTTTCATATAACTGCCACTTGGTAGCAATTCAGATTGTTACATCACAATCTCTGATAAATCCCCAGGCGCCACCTGCCGTCGTTTAAGGAAAGACTACCTGAAAGATCAACCTTCTGAGATTGTTTTGTTTTTTTTCTTAAAACTAAACCAATTAGAAAATACACTAGTGCTAACCTTATCAACTGGTCTTTTTTTTTTTTCTTCCCGATTGATGTGGGGCAAAGAAGGTTGTTCCAGTCAGATGTTTGACAATCAAGGCCTGGTTGTACATCAAAAGAGAAGATTTGTCTCGAGAAACCCATACGTAAAAACAGTCCCAGAAGAACAAAAACATATCGATATATTGTTTGGCTGAAAAGCTATAGATTTAGTTGGTACCTATCTTTCTTTACCTCACATGAAAGTGATGTACAGTTTTTTAGATCCAAATTCAACCTTATAAAACATTTTGAGTGGTAGAGAAGTGATAAAAGTGTGTGCTCTTTGTAATCGTCACACTTTTTCGTTACCACCTTTTTTATGACATAGTCCAATCAGCCTCAAAGGTTTTTAACTAAGAGTTTCTAAGTTCTGTACAATGTACCTCACTTTTCACTGTTACATTACCTCGAGCCATATCTAACCTGACAGACACCATCAATATCAGATAATGGTCTCAAATTAACAGTAATGATTACGTTCACGTTTATGTACATTTGGAGACAGTTTTTAACATTGCATTCAAGATATACATGTAGTCGTTCAATGCATTCATAGGAATCAAACCCTGGTGTTGCAAGTACCATGCTTATTTTTGAGGTGGTAACAAGATGTCATCATCTGTGTCTTTAGTCCCAGGCTTGTATTTCAAATGCCGAGACAAGTTAAAGTAGCCTAATATCTTAAAAGATGCAGTTTTTCCACATAGCAGTAATACTAAATGTAAAGAATGTACTACATTCCATACTACAGCAAACTGGTGAGCGGTTTGTAGATGAGTATAGGAACATGCACATGTCTCTAAGAGTTAAAATTAACCCTTAATCTCCTGGGGACCCACTGTCCTGCAAAATGTATTCCACTGGATTAAAACTCCTGCCTTCCTGAAGTCAGGATTAGCTGGTTCAGGTGGTTTGATTAGGATTGTCGGAGCTTAAACTAAGAGGTGTGGTATGATCCTCTTGTGCGCAGAAAAGGGAATTACATTCAAATAGTACACTTGCGATTTTATGGAAAACAGTGCCACCTAGTGGAAACTTCCTACAGTTGACAGAGGCAGGATCCTCTGTTTTATTATGGATAATCAGTGGTGACTTCTTCATAGACCACTGACACTTTGCTAAGCCCTGCCTTTAAAAAAAACGGTCCTGGACCAATATCCTTAAGCTCTGTTGCTTGTTTTTTCCACTATGTACTCAGACAAGCGCACTTTACTGAAAATCACCATATGCCCAAGCTTAAGGAGAGGTTCTCTAAAGCTTTTCTTAGCAACACAACCAAGGCAAGGTGCATTTGATCTAGAATTTGAGATTACATTTGATAATTTCTAAGTCAGTTTTTCTAGCCTTGTTCAACATTCCACCATTGTTCATTCAGGGATGAAACTTGTGGAAGAATTACATAATCAGACGCAAAAGAGGCTTGTATCACGTTTGTTTTTGGTTAAACAAGACATACATGAGATTACTTTCTCAGAATATGTGCATCCACGCCCAGCATTATCGAAACAGTGCCTACCTTCATAAACTAAGTATGAGTATATAAAGTTCATATTGAGCCAATGTTTCTGAGACTGATGTCCAGGTGAAAGTTCAGTCTGTTCATGAACATGTGTTTGTAATGTATTTGATAAGTGTGTGAGTCTTCCTGAAGTTGTGGTCCAACATCTGAGTGACAGTCACACTTTCTCAGGCAAAGGTGTCTGTATGTAACTGTCATCATTTACTGACCTTAATGTCATTCCCAAAAATTGACGTTGTGCTTCTGAAAAACACAAAAGAAATATTTTGAAAAATACATATATATATTGTGTCCTGCATAAGCTCATCAGTGTTGTTTTGTTCCAAACATTCTTCAAAAATCTTCTTTTATGCTTCACCAGGAAGAAGTAGTCATACCGGTAGGAATGATGTGAGTCTGAGTAAAGATGACAGATGAAACATTTTTGGGGAGTGAACGATCTCTTAATTGTGCTGCTTCTTGACCAAAATTTGTATATATTTTTTGCAACTTGATGCTGCTTGACAGTGGGGTCTCAGGTATGAAAAATACCCCACTTGTATGATTATGATCCTATAACTACAGGTTTGTCATGCTGATTTTTTTTTTTTTTTTTTTGTGCCAGTGGGCCTGAAAAGATCAATGAACCTAGAGTTCTGCTTCTTCCAGCTGCAATAATTTTTTTTTTTTTTTTTTTTTTTGCTGTGTACCTTGTACCAATAGCAAACCTTAGACTGGAAAATTGAACTAATTCTGTCTATTTAAACTTCCTTTATTGGCAAAATTTTGCATGTGTTGTTGCTTTACGTTGCACAACCAGCTTCTGTCAATAATCTTTGTAAGGAACTCCCAGTCCGTTTTTTGTTTGTTTGTTGGTTGTTTTGTTTTTAATTTTATTTAATTTTTTTGTAGCATTAAACCAGCCTTGGTTAAAGTACAAATGATTTACTAAGGGCATCTGATGTGGCATTCCTCTACATTCTTATTCTCTAGACATTAAGCACAGCAAATCTTTTGTTGTGGTGTTTCTGGCACCATTTAAAATGGTTAGATATATTGGCCTCTGGACACAGACGGTCTGATATTGGACTAGTTTCTATGGTGTCCCTCAGGCTCGCGATTTTAGGACCTTACTGCTTAGTCTTTATTCCGATTTCTCTTGGATTAAGTATCATACTATGCGCTGATCATGTAAATGATATTCTGTGCAAAAAACATGTTCAAAGTGAAGCTGTATCATTTGATGAAATTTATTTTTAGATAAAAATCATGGATGGCTAACAGTTTTCTTTGTTTAAAACTGTGATACAAAAACAAGGTTCTGCTTAGGCTCTCCTCACCAGCTTTGCAAGTCTGGCAAACACTTTGAGTATTAGGGTTGGTACTAGAATTTCAGAAATAATTCAGTAATCTTTGAGTGATCTTATCTTCATTAGGCCTTTGATCTCCATGGAGAAATGTTTAGTCAAAACAGTTTTTTATATCTAGAAAATATTGTAAAACGTTGCATCCCACGAATTCTTCTCAGTGGATAAAAATAATGAAATATTTGTATTTTTTTTAAATTGCCAGACTTACTTACAAATTTATCGCTTCAGATAATTTGCTTACGTTGCAGAAGTGGAAAATTTCCTGTAAAGTTCCAGAACTCATTTCAGGATCTTAGAAAATTGCCAGGAATTTTGTACTCTGTCTAAAAATTTCGAACCCTAATTTGAGTTCATGCAACTTCTGTGCAGTAATTTTAACTAGGACAGATCAAGCGATCAATCACTCCCATGCTAAATATCTATATATATATTAATATATATATTACTTTTTAAAAAACTTACTGATCCAAATTTTGAACAGTAGGTATGCTTAGTAATTAATGCAGGGTGAGGTTCTTCTCACCTGTATGAATGCATTTGTGAGTTTTTGAAACTAGAACGTTCAAATTTTTGTAGACCCATTGTCTGGTAGAACGCAGTGAGAGCAGAGCTACATTCGCTAGTTATTTATTAGTAA
Source organism: Cyprinus carpio (assembly GCF_018340385.1). Taxonomy (NCBI): domain Eukaryota; kingdom Metazoa; phylum Chordata; class Actinopteri; order Cypriniformes; family Cyprinidae; genus Cyprinus; species Cyprinus carpio. The sequence continues at coordinate 1,278,424 of NC_056577.1, forward strand.
TTTGTAGGCATATCCCATACTTGTTTCTTGGATTGCGGTCTCATTCTGATTTGTTGATGTTGGAAGGTTATTAATGTTTAGGATTTGCATTCACTGTGCACAGATAACAACCATTTGACCCCGATTCAAGCGAATTTCCTTGAAAAGTGTCATTTATTGTAAATGTGAGGCTGCAGGTTTTCTGGGCTTTCTGGTTGGACCTGTACAACATGAGGTGCCATTCCTGCTTGGTTTGGCATCTTCTTTCACTAGATGAATATTGCACGATGCTGCGTTCTATTGTTATGTGTTGGGTCACTGTTCTGTGCATGATAATCGGTTACTGTGTTATAGCCGGTCCCTGTCACTGAGAGAGCTTGTGCTCTAATGTGATGTAACTGACACGGATATTTCAGGTAAATGGGTTAACAGTATAGGATCAGCCCATGGATTGACAAGGTATTTAAGGGGCTGACGCACGCATTGTGTGGAACGCACATACACTGTCCCATTTCTGCATGTGACCTATTGAATTTTTTTTTACCTGTCTACAGTTGTCGAAACATCATTTCATCAGACAGTTGTGTCTATATTCCTCAATTTTACAACGTGGGAACCACAGGTGTAGAGTAATTAAAGGTTAAACTAAACAACATCCAAAACCAAACATACACAAACTCTAAAAGGCACAAAACTGTAACAGTTTTTGCATACCCAGTTCCTTTACGAAAGGTACTAAATGTATATTGAAGTACTAAAGCTGTAATTTATGTACTAAAATGTACTAGTTAGTGTGTAAATAAGGTACAAATGTACATTTTAGCTTTTATCGTCGCTTTTTTTCCCAGTGACAGCTTTGTGCTTTTTTTCTGAGACTACTGGACTGTCTTCATCTATTGATTCAGCATTTAAACCCAACAACTTTGTCTGTCGCTATGTTTTTATTGAAATAATCCTGCTATAATCAGATGGTCAGACGTGTTAGAAGTGTCAAAATACTCCTCTGGGGTCGCTGTTAGATGAAATTGCAAAACAATAGTATATTAAATACTTATATTCAGTGTGTCTAATGGTGCTGTAGGTTTCAGTGGCTGTAGAAAGTTGGTTCTTGTTTTTAGATCAATTTATTGGGACTTTGTTTGTTTTGGCCTCTCTGTTTGATGAGTGTCTTGGCTTTCGTTGTCGTTTAGCAGTAGTTTCTGTGTTTCCTTTCGGTCATGGTGATGACAACAGTTAATCACAACTACTCTTGCCACATTATCTGACCTTGTTTGTATGTATGTACGAAAGTCTGCGAGCGGTTCATGACATCACGAGGCACGTCTTACACATCACGTGCATGCAGATTATCAGGTCGGGTGGTCGTGTGTGTGGGTGTACTGATTGCAGGATTAGAGTAATTCAGAGTGTCGGTAGGTCGTATGTCAGTGTATCAAGTAAGTCGTAGGATTACACCGGAACATAAAATTATTAAATTAACTGCACAACGCTAGTCCGCTTCTGCGTTTTGTGAACAGCAATCAGGCATTTTATGTGATACAACACACACACACCAAACACACACACACACAGCCTTCATCGGACCTGATGATCGTTGTCGACTGGTTACAGCCTTGAAAAATGAGGTGGGAAAAAAACGCCCTAGAAAATTTATTTTAAGTTTGTAAGTGAAATTATTGGAGTACAACCAAAAAAGCAATTTCAGACTTTTTTCTTTGAATGTGTATCAGTGTTATCCTGACAATTAGTGCGATTTTCTGTCTTTTACTATCAATTTGAGTTAAAAATTGTTTCTCACTAGTTTGTTGTTGTTCAGTGGTGAGTTCCAAAAAAAAAAGGAAAAGAAAAGAAAACTTTCCGAATTTAGGTGTCCTGCAGAAAATGTAGAAACAAATTTTACTAATTGCTTGTGAATTTTACAACTAATAGAAAATCAGAAAGTGCCAATTTGAATTAAAAACATTAAACTGAACCAAAAATTGACGTAGAAAGACTGAAATGGTATTTTCTTAAACCTGCTCAATAAGCTTTGTTATATTTGAGCTTTGATAATAATATGCTTCCAGTGTGTTGGTTGTCGGTTCAGTGGCTAATACCAAGGTTCCTAAGATCACGTACTGTTGTTTTGTCTGTGTGGAAAACACGTTATGACATTGCTGCTTTGGCAGGAAACTATGCTACCATGGTAAATTTAACTAAGTGAAGTGAAGTCGTGATGAAAATGAATAAATCATTTTATAGCATTTACTGATAGATGAAGCATGGTCTGTGTTCTGAATTATTGCATCACTGTTTTGGTGTTTACTAAATATTACTGCATTGCGGTCGGTGGTGGTGGTTTACTAAGTACAATGAATGGACACCTTTTCAACGTGGCAAGACTAATGTGACCATGCTGAAATCAGTAACAAAACGGACGGTCTGAGCTCACAGTTCTATATATCGGGAATACTTGGTGCACGCGCCGTCGTCAGGCGACAACATGCAACTCTTCTGTACACAAATGAGGAGAAATGCAAAGGCGTTTAGCGTTCTCTTATGTCTCACGATACCAGTTAGGTCCAAAAGTATGAGACCTAGAAGAGGCCTGTTCTAATTTAATACACTTTTCACAAAGCGTTTTCTCCAGATTTGAGACATTTAGGTTTAAAGTGACAAGATATAACGTGGAATATCTCCAGTATTTCTTGCAGGTCTCAAACAAGCACTGAAACTACATAAACTAAACCTGTGCTCACTGTTCTCCAGCAGGATCCTGTAGAGATACAAAGAGCCATCTTCAGCTTCATGGCAGTGCACGCAGAACGCATTATTCTATAGCACTTTATACGATTGTGGTCAAAGCAGGAAAAATAATGTCTGTGATGCAAACAAAATCCAATTTGCTGTAAAGCAGCTCTAAAAACAGGACAATAAAATTGAGTTCAGTTTCATAGGTTTAGAGGCAAGTTTCATCTAACCATCAGTACCAAATCAGAAATATTTCTCTCATTTTACAGCGTACCTTCTTTGTTTTAATTTGTTTAGGAATGCGACAAACTTGTGCTGTAAGACTTTAGAGTGACTGTGCAAAGCAATAGTTTGGTTTGGTTTAGTTTGGTAAGTTTTTTTATATTTATGTGAGTCTGTTTGCAACTAAACCAAACAAACTTATTATTTAATTTTTTTATGATGGACAAAACCTCTTTTATGCTTTCTGTAGTAGCCATGCCAGAAAAATGTGCCCCGTTTGTTTACTCGTCAAAAAATATAGACAATCTATAAAAACCACTTCAGTATTTGCCCAGGCACAACGCTCTTGCCTTTTAGACGTTAGTGATTGACTCATAGAAATACTGGCTTTTGCTACGGAAATGATCAATTAGTTGTCGAAGGGATAAGCGACGGTATGAAATGGGACGGTGAAATATGTAAATCGGGTCTGGATTTGCTATCAAAGGGGAGTACAAAAGGAACAGTGTCAAAATGTGGGGTTGTTTGCTTTATTGAGGTTTGATGTGACCTTTGTCATCTCATTCAAGCACACGTGAAGAGTAATAGATAAAATTATATTAAAAAAATACATGTATTCAGCAAAATTACATTGTACGGGTACAGGACCGATTTCCAAGAATCTCACCTATAAGAAAATATTCCTTTATTAAAAATTATAGAAATTAGTGCGTTTTTTGCTCTTCAAAAGAGCCGTAATGAATAGCTGTAATATCGTGAACATAGTTAACAGTATCATTTGTCAATGAAAAAAAAACAACAACAACGTTAGATCGATTGCATGGCTTGATTCGCCCGTAACTACGCAAATAACATTAAAGTGCAGTGCAGATTCTCTCCACTATGCATACACTAGGGAAGTGACTTCAAACTAAAAAACAGGAGAACATAAGACCACAATACACATGGCAAAAAATACACCTGTAATGTACAATGTAGGGTTATGTACTGGCTGTAGATACTGCTAATGCTTTTGCAAAGGCCTATATAAATAAGAAGTTATTATTATAACATAATAATAATAATAATAATACAAATAAAAGAACAGAAAAAAGCATCTTGAAAAGAAAGGCAGTACACATATATAGTTGCATTTGCTGGTGCTAGCGTAAACAGTCAAAATAAGCTTTGAGAACTAGATGGTCGAGAGAAATGTTGTTAGAAATAACTTATGCACCACTTTCATTTGCTGTCAGACCTTTCTGGGACGTGTGGCAATATCTAAAAGTTACTGTCAGTTGGTACACCGTCTGAGTCCGGCCTAAGGTGGCTTTTACAGTGGCTTTGATGTCCTGGTTTTCAACATCTATAAAAACCCATAACAAATAAACTTTGCTTAGGACAGAAAGCCTTGAGTAGAGGATATGGTTTCGCTCTTCCTGATGAAGACGATAATAGGCTGCAATGTTAAAGGGTTAGATTCACCCAAATAATGAAAATTAGCCCGTGCTTAATCACCCGCAAGCCTTTAGGTGTGTATGACTTTCTTCTTTCAGGGGGACAATCCCATTTGGAATAATATTATTATTAATAATTTCTTCTTGCTCTTACCAGATCTAATTGCAGCGGGCGGGTGTTTCCAAAAGACTCAAGTAGTGCATCCATCCTCTGTCCTAAGTCATACGAAGGAAGCCCTGGGAAGTGAGAGAAAAGTTGTTTATAACGTTTCAAATATGGATATTTTCTTACACAAAACGCAACGATTGTACAGGAGGTATTCTTCTCCCCGGAGCCATGTGAGGCACATGATCGGGTGCATGCACTTTATTGCACTTACTTTTGGACCTGTTGAACAAGAAACACCCGCCCCACTGCCAATGTATAAATATTGGAAAGAGCATTTTATAATACAACTCTGATTGGATTCGTTGAACGAACGAACGCTTTTGGGAGCATAAAAGCAGTCGTTAGTACACCGGGGTATTTTGTAGCAAAAGAAAGACTACATGTCATGAGGTTAAAATGATCAATTTTCTTTTATGCAAAAAATCATTAGGATATAAGTAAAGATCATCAATGAAGCTATTTTGCTAAAATATTTACCGTTAAAAATATTCAAACTAATTTTGATTAGTAAATGATTGCTAAGGACGTTATGTTCTCAACATTTAGAATTTTTTGCACGCCTCAGATTACAGATTTTCAAATAGTTGTATCTCAGACAATATTGTCTGAAACTAACAAACCATACATCAAATGAAAGCTTGGTTCATCTCTTATGAGGTTGGTGGTCCAACTATACACCTAGGAGCCTTGGGGTGAGTAAATCACAGGCTAATTTTCATTTTGTATTTTTTTTAAATTGCCAGACTTACTTACAAATTTATCGCTTCAGATAATTTGCTTACGTTGCAGAAGTGGAAAATTTCCTGTAAAGTTCCAGAACTCATTTCAGGATCTTAGAAAATTGCCAGGAATTTTGTACTCTGTCTAAAAATTTCGTAATAACCCTAAATTTGCAGTTCATGCAAATTCTGCAAGCTATAATTTTAACTAGGACCAGATCAAGCGATCATATCACTCCCATGGCTAAATATATATATATATATATATATATATATATTACTTTCTTTAAAAACTTACTGATCCCAAACTTTTGAACAGTAGTGTATGCATTAGTAATTAATGTATTGTGAGGTTCTTCTCAACCTGTACTGAATGCATTTGTGAGTTTTTGAAACTAGAACGGTTTCAAATTTTTGTAGATCCATTGTCGGTAGAACGCAGTGAGAGCAGAGCTAAATTAGCTAGTTAGTATTAGTTAATTTGTAGGCAATCTCCACATACTTGTTGGATGCGGTCTCATTCTGATTTGTTGATGTTGGAAGGTTATTATGTTTTAGTATTTGCAGTTCACTGTGCACAGATAAAACCATTTGACCCCGTATTCATGGAATTCCTTGAAAAATGTCATTTATTTGTAAATGTGAGGCTGCAGGTTTTTCTGGCCTTCTGGTTGTGACCTGTACAACATGAGCGTGCAATTCCTGCTTGTGTTTGCATCAATTCTTTCACTAGATGAATATTGCACGATTCTGCGTGCTCTTGTTATGTGTTTGGGTCACTGTTCTGTGCATTATAATCGTTACTGTGTTATCGCCGGTCACTGCACTCATGAGAGAAGCTTGTGCTCTAAATGTGATGTAACTGACACGGATATTTCAGGTAATGGGTTCTACAGTAATAGGATCAGCCCATGGATTTACAAGTTATTTGAAGTGGCTGACGCACTGCATTGTGGGAATGCACATACACATGTAAACATTTTGCCTCTTGATTTTTTTTCCCCTGTATACAGTTGTCTGAACATCATTTCATCAGATCAGTGTCTCTATTCCTCAATTTTACAACGTGGGAACCACAGGTGTAGAGAATCACGTTAACTAACAACATCCAAAACCAAAACTAACACAAACTCTTAAAAAGGCACAAAACTGTCACAGTTGCAGTACCCCCAGTTCCTTTCGAAAGGGTACTAATATGTATATTTGAAGTACTAACGTGTACTTTTAATGTACTAAAATGTACTAGTTAGTGGTAAATAAGGTACAATATGTATATTTTTAGCTTTTACCGCCCCAGTGACAGCTTTGTGCTTTTTTTCTGAGACTATACTGACTGTCTTCATCTATTGATTCAGCATTTAAAACCCAACAAACTTTTGTCTGTCCTATGTTTTTATTTGAAATAATCCTGATATAATCAGATTCAGACGTTTTAGAAGTGTCCAAATACTCTCTGGGGTCGCTGTAGATGAAATTGCAAAACAAATATATATTAAATACTATATATTCATGTTCTAAGATGCTGATTTCAGGGCAGAAATTGTTCAGCATCATATTTATTGTACTTTTTCTGGACTCTCTGTCATCTTGGCTTTCAGTTGTCGGTTTAGAAGCTAGTTTTCTTGTGTTTCCTTTTCGGTCATGGTGATGAATCAGTTTTTAATCCAACTACTCTTGCCACATTATCTGACCTGGTTCTGTATGTCTGTACGAGTCTGCGAGCGGTTCATGACATTCACGAGGACACGTCTTACACATCACGCTGCATGCAGATTATCAGTGCTAGGGTGTGTGTGTGTGTACTGATGCAGGATTAGAGTAATTCAGCATGTCTGTAGGTTAGTATGTCAGTGTATCAGTAAGTCAGTAGGATTCACCGGAACATAAACGTATTTAAATTAAATGCACAAAGCAGCCGCTTCCTGCGTTTGTGAACATTCACTCAGTGCATGTGTATGTGCATACACACACACACACACACACACACACGCAGCCTTCCTCTGACCTGATGATGTTGTCTGTACTGGTTACAGCCATGAAAAAAATGAGGGGAAAAAAACTGCACTAGAAAATTTATTTTTTAATGTTGTAAGTGAAATTATTGGAGTACAACCAAAAAAGCAATTTCAGACTTTTTTCTTTGAATGTTTTAAATCAGTGTTACCTGACAATTAGTTGCGATTTTTTTGTGTAATTTGCTATCAATTTCTGAGTTCTCTACACTAATGTTTTTTTTTTTCTCAGTGTGGAGTTTCCAACAAAAAGAAAACTTTCAGAATTTAGTTGTCCTGCACCTACAAAAAATAAATAAATAAATAAAAAATGTAGAAACAAATTTTACTTAATTGCTTGTGAATTTTACAAATAATTAGAAAATCAGCAAGTGACAATTTGAATTAAACACATTAAACTGAACCAAAAATTTGAAGTAGAAAGACTGAAATGGTATTTTCTTGTAAAACCTGCTCCAATAAGCTTTGTTATATTTGCAGCTTTGAATAATAATATTTTCCAGTGTGTTTTGGTTGATCGTAGTGGCTAATACAAAGTTTCCTAAGACAACGTACTGTTGTTTTTGTATGTGTGGAAACACTTAGACATTGCCTGCTTTGGCAGAAACTATGAATACCATGGTAAATTTTCATAAGTGAAGTGAAAGTCTGTATGAAACTTGAATAAATCATTTTATTAGCATTTACTGATAGATGAAGGCATTGGTCTGTTTTCTGAAATTATTGCATCACTGTTTTTGGTGTTTTACTAAATATTACTGGCATTTCGGTCGGTGGTGTGTTTACTAAGTACAATGAATGACACCCTTTTCAACGTGGCAAGACTAATTTGACCTGCTGAAATCAGTACAAACGGACGGTCTGAGTCACAGTTATATATCGGATCTGGTGCACGCGCCGTCAGTCAGGGACAACATGCAACTCTTCTGTACACAACCTGAGGAGAACTGCCAAAGAGTTTATCGTTCTCTTATGTCTCACGTACAGTTAGGTCCAAAAGTCTGAGACCTAGAATGCGTCTGTTCTAATTTAATACACTTTTCACAAATCGTATTCTCAAGATTTGAGACATTTAGGTTTAAAATGAACATATATAACGTGAGAATATCTCAGTATTTCTTGCATGTCTCTCAACAACACTGAAACTACATAAACTAAACCTGATGCTCATGTTCTCCAGCAGGATCTGAGATGATACAAAGAGCATCTTCAGCTTCATGCAGTGCACGAAGAACGCATTTATTTCTATAGCACTTTATACAGATTGTGTCAAAGCAGAAAATAATGTTTCTGTGATGCAAACAAAATCCAATTCTGCTGTAAAGCAGCTCTAAAAACAGGACAATACAAATTGAGTTCAGTTTAATAGTAGAGCAAGTTTCATCTAACCATCAGTACCAAATCAGAAATATTTCATCTTCATTTTACATCGTACCTTTTCTTTGTTTTATTTGTTTTAGAATGCTACAACTTTGTGCTGTAAGACTTTAGAGCTCGACTGTAGCACAAGCAATAGTTTGTGTTGTTTGGTAAGTTTGTTTATATTTATATTTGATGTCATGTTTGCAACTAAACCAAACAAATTATTATTTAATTTTTTTATGATGGACAACTCTTTTTATGTCTTTCTGTAGTAGCCATGCCAGAAAAAATTGCACCGTTGTTTACTCGTCAAATATAGACATCTATAAAAACCACTTCAGTTATTTGCCCAGGCAAACACGCTCTTTGCCTTTTAAACGTTATTGATTGCCTTCATAGAAATACTGGCTTTTTCTAAGCATAATGATCAATTAGTTGTCGAGTGATAAGAGACTGTATGACATGGAGACGGTGAAATATTGTAAGCTCGGTCTGGATTTGCTTATCAAAGGGATACAAAAAGAACATGTCAAATATTTGGGGTTGTTTGCTTTATTGATGTTTGATGTGACCTTTGTCCTCTCATTAAAGCACACGTGAAGTAATGATAGATAAAATTATTTATTTAAAAAAATACATGTATTCAGCAAAATTACATTGTACGGTACAGTACAGATTTCCAGGCCAATCTCACCTATAAGAAAATATTCCTTTATTAAAAAATTATAGAAATTAGTGAGTTTTTGCTCCTTCATAGAGCCTTAATGAATAGCTTTAATATCGTGACATAAGTTACAGTATCATTTTGTCAATGAAAAAATAAAAACACAACACACGTAGATCGGAGTTGCATGGCTTGAATTCGCACTAACTACGCAAAATAACATTTAAAGTGCAGTTGCAGATTCTCTACACTATGCATCACTAGGAAGTGCTTTCAAAAACTAAACAAAAAGGAGAACATAAGACACAATAAACATGGCAAAAAATACACCTGTAATGTACAATGTAGGTTATTGTACAGGCTGTAGATTACTGTACTGCTTTTGCAAAGGCGCTATATAAATAAGACGTATTATTATTATTAAGTTTTTTTTTATTATTTAAGTATTTTTTATATTGAATAATATTAACAATAAAAAAAAATAATAATAATTATATAGTTATAATAGTATTTTGCTGTTATAGTATAATCCATGTAAGCTTTGAGAACTATATTGTGAGAGAAATGTGTTAGATACTTATGCACCACTTTCATTTGCTGTCAGACCTTTTCTGGGACGTGTGGCAATATCTAAATGTTTACTGTCAGGTTGGGTAACCGTGCTGAGTCAGGCCTAAGCGTGGCTTTTACAGTGGCTTTGATTTCCATTGAGTCTTTTCAACATCTATAAAAACCCATAACAAATAAACTTTGCTTAGACAGAAAGCCTTGATTAGAGGATATTTCGCCTCTTCCTGATGAAGCCGATAAATAGGTGCACTGTTAAAGGGTTAGTTCACCCAAAAATGAAAATTAGCCCGTGCTTTACTCACCCGCAAGCCATTCTAGGTGTGTATGACTTTCTTCTTTCAGACAAATCCATTTGGAATAATATTATTATTAAAATTCTTCTTGCTCTTCCCAGATTTATAATTGCAGCGGGCGGGTGTTTCCAAAAGACATCAAGTAAAGTGCATCCATCCTCTGTCCTACGTCATCCGCGGAAGTGAGAGAAAAGTGTTTATAACGTTTCAAATATGGATATTTTTCTTACAAAAACACATGGATTTGCTACAGGAGGCCGCCGGAGCCGTGTGAGGCACATTTTATTATGGATGCATGCACTTTATTGCACTTCTTTTGGACTGTTGAACAGAAAACACCCGCCCACTGCAAGTATAAATCTTGGAAGAGCAATTTTTATAATACAACTCTGATTGGATTCGTCTGAAAGAACGAACGCTTTTGGGAGCATAAAAGCAGTCGTAAGTATCACGACCAGTCATAAGTCACATGGGTATATTTTTAGTTGTATGGGTTAATATGATGTATTTTTTTTTATGATAAATTTTATTTTTATGTTAAGTATAGATCATGTTCCATGAAGATATTTTGTAAATTTCCTACCGTAATATATCAAAACTTAATTTTTGATTAGTAATATGCATTGCTAAGGACTTAATTTTCTCAACATTTAGAATTTTTTGCACCCTCAGATTCCAGATTTTCAAATAGTTGTATCTCAGACAAATATTGTCTGATCCTAACAAACCATACATCAATGGAAAGCTTGTTTCATCTCTTATGATTGGTTTTGTGGTCACATATACACCTAGGATGCCTTGAGGGTGAGTAAGTCACAGGCTAATTTTCATTTTTGTGTGAACTAACACTTTAAGTCATGTAATTGTTCTTTATGTGCACCCGCAGGACTCGACGATCATGTCCGGGACGTCGGTCTTCACGATGGTGTGCTGCGAGTTGAAGTAGACCATGGAGAGCGGCCGTCTCTGGATGGGGACGCAGCAGGACGACACGGCTGTGTGGATGCCGTTGGCCTTCAGTTGACTGAAGACGGTGGCGTGGAAGGACGAGGCGATGCCGGGCGAGCCGGATAAATGCTGCGGACACTGTCCCATGCAGTAGTTCATATGGTAGCCCTCAGGCGCTATGATCCAGTCCTGCCACTGTATGTCACGGAACTTAATGTAGAAGTCTTTTTTGCAGCACACGCTCACGTCGTCGCCGCATTGCAGCGAGCGTTTGCTCAGTGTGTGTTTGTTGGCATCTTCACGCAGCTGCACCTGTGCCACTAGGAACGGCTGATTGGAGGATTCGCCCGATGCTTCGCGACTGCAGAGGTTTCGACCGCCGTCTTCGCAGTGCACCTCCAGACGGAGCCTCCGCTGACCGCCGTCCAGAAAGGCCTGCAGGGCGCCGGTGACGGGGAACGTGTGCCATCCGCCTCGTGACACATCCACACTCCTCTGGAGCAGCAGCGTGCGATTAGTGCCGCTCGACGCCGGCAGGGAGATTTCTGCGTTTACGCGGCTGCCGTGATGAGGCGCGTCGGTCTGACGCACGTAAAGCCACAGCGACGACTGCAGCACCTGCACGCTTTGACCTTTCTCCTGCAGGAACTGGAACGACAGACTGGTGTCGGTGCTGGCAGAAACCTCGGCATCTGGAGAGGAATCAGACAGAGGTGCTTAGAAGAAGTGCTTGTTTTGCGAGTGGAAGTAAGATGTTTTTTTTTTTTTTTTTGTGAATGTGCCAGACACTGTAAAAAATGGTTGCTTTAAACTTTTAAGTTTTCTCCACTTTTTGATTCTTTTACAGTGTAGTTAAATAACTATGCTATAAAAATATACTTAAAAGCTTATAGAAAAGATTTTATAAGAAAATTCTATTACAGGTTTTATACGTCAAGATTTCATGTTTAATTCGTTTAAATTTCTTTGTAAGTCATTTTTATATTTAAAAGTATAATTTTTGAGTGATTTTTTTTAAAATAACAAACTGCAATCTGTTTATGATTAATGAAAATTAATTTATAAGTTAAAGTTATGATGACAAAAAAAATAAAAACAGTTTGCATTGTCAAGCAGCATAACCAAGTCCAGCACATTCCTATTACTAATGGCCACGCCCACTGTTAAGTCTAAAAGCAAGTGGATTGGAACAACATTCTAATATTTAGTTCACATGCAGTTTTCCGTGTGTAGATATGTATGTACAATGTTTAATGCATAGTTTGCACGTGCTCTAGGTGTGCATGTACCAAACGTTTAAAAATGCTTTTATGAACGATGTACGTACCTTTTACTTTGTAAATATGTATATAACATTGTTTAGCCTAGGTTATCGTTTGTTCCGACTTTTAAAAAACAGTTAATCATTGAAGAAACCGGATTTGAACAGTGTATATCATTCTCAAAACCATTAATTTCAGTATTTTCATAGTTAAAGAAACTGGATATGCTTTCTGCCTCGTAAAACCAATATTTACATAAGGGGGTGTGCGCACGTACGAGTTTACAATGAATGTTTTAAGAATGCTTATAAACTAAGTCAGACGCACTCACCAACATTTCTGTATAAATTCAATTCAGTTTGAGAATTTGTGCACACTTAGCAATTCACACCGAACGTTTTAAGAATGCATCAGGTCAGGTGCACTCACCGTCATCTGCGAAGCTCACTATCTCGTACGCCTGGTTGCTCGCGCGCGAGTCTGGCACGTTATTGTCCAGCTCCAGCGTTCCGTCCTGTCTGACGCGGCCCGCGTGGAGCTTGCGCGGGGCCGTCATGAGCGCGGCGCGCGGCACCGTCTGGGTGATGTTCGGCCTCTCCCGCAGGTGAAGCTTGTTCAGGATCTGCTGTTTGGCCATCTCGATCAGGTAACGCTCCTCCGTGCTCTTCTCCATCGCAGGAATGCCGCACGTCGGGCAGCCGGTGGCGGCCGCGCTCGTTCCCCTCACCGTGAGCGCGCTCAGCACCACCAGCGTGGACAGCACCGTGGACGCAAGCCCGCACAGGTGCGCCCACGAGAACGACACCAAGAACATGTTGACTTTGCTCGTTTGAGTCTGACAGAGTTCGGAGAGACGCGCACTAGCGAGTGGACGGAGAGGAGTGAGCCGCACCTGAGCACTCAGAAGTGGGGTAATCCATCAAAAGTTGTGACACGGTTAAGGGACGCACCAATGACGCGCAGGTGAGCGACACGCTGCTGGGATGCACATCATGCACACTCCTCACTGAAGCATATATATAGCTCTGCTGGGGTTAATCATTAGCGCGAACAAATAAACATACGACACTTACAGTGCCACGTCAGGACGCGGCTGCCCAAGCGAAGTCCAAACGCTCACCTCTGTCCCAGTGACCCCCAACATTGAAACCCTAAAGCATCCAAACCAAACAGATCACAAGAAAACACGAGATCAGTAAATATGACGCAAGCCTGGCTGTTTCAGTGTGGTGCAGATGCGCAGCGCATCTGTTCATGCATCGACTAGTGTGTGCAAGAACTCTTCCATCTTAAATATCCCAAACTATGATAAATGAAAGGGGAAGCTCACCAAAAATGATCATTTTGCATAATTTACTGTCGTTCCAAATCTGTTTTTAAATTTAAAAAAAAAAAAACTTTTTTTTTTGTCCATACAATGGAAGTCAAAGGGGTCTAATGGTGTCTGATTCCCAATGTTCTTAAAAAATGATCTCGTGTTCCAGTCTATCAAGTAAATGATGACGAAAGCTCTTGTTTGATCTTGTTAATTAATAAATACTTATATACATAAATGTATGTTCATTTATTAAGAGGACAGTAAAATAAGAAGTGCCAGAGTTTGAGGATTGCCTAGTACTGAAAGTCGAAAACTGTAATAGATTTGTGTAATAATTTACTTTTTTTTTTTTTAAATAAGTTTTTTTTTTTTTGGGCAAAGAATTGTGCATGGGATTTTTTTTTTTTTTTTTTTTTTTTGGGCTAGGCTTGGTTCAGACAGGCTATCATATAGTTTAATAGTGCTAATACACTAAAAAATAATTCTTGAAGTGGTTTAGGACTATTAAAAGTTTTGGAATTTTTCAGTGATGAAAAAACTATAGAGGCAGTGAGTTTGTGCATCAGGTTGTTTGACTTAAACACTAACTATGCAATGTCTAAAATGTTACTTTTATACTGAATATTGCAATATGTGGGCAGCACAAGAAACAAATAAGAAGCAACGGGAAAATATATGAGTAATATCTTCATCCCTGCATGTGGTGTAATTGAGGGTGATTAATTGTCACAGATAATGAACCCACGTGACATCTGACCATCACAGATGCTGTAGACACGCAGTGCGCAGGCGCGCCGTCTAGTGGACACACATCACCAGTGTTCATGTAGAGGTCACTGACCAGACAATAATGACTGAGGGATGCTGACATCTGTGCATGGGTTACATCATGTTGCACAAGCCTGTATAAATGCATTCGATTTCGATGATGTGTGCATGTTGTGTTGTCGTTTCTCCTTTCTTTTATTCAAGTTTGACTTTATTTGTTAAAGTTGGTTTCTTCGTCTGGTATTTTACTTTGGATAACCTCAGAATTCTTTAAGAAAAAAAAAGAAACCTGAAGGTTTAGGAATCATTTGTATTCTCATTCATGTTGTGATCCCACTAAATGTTTGCTGTACCAAATGTGTCCTGATGACCTTTAACTCTCTGACTTCTTATTTTTAGCCACATCGGTAAATATAAATAATAAAAAATCTGAACATTCTGATGGTCAGAACAAAGATAATGTTAACAGAAGTGGGTAGATTACAAAAACGTATAGTCCGTTACAGATAACATGGTGAAACACAGTAATAGGTGCTCGTTTTTGGTAATGTATTCTGATTACTTTTCAGATTTCTTTTAGATTATCATACTTGTTTTTAACTATCCATTAAAGTATACCGTATTGATATAAAACAGCAAAGAGAAAGAACATATATTCCATATTTTTTTTTTTTATATATCAACATCATGAAATGCATTAAACATTACATTACACCAGGGTTTCCCAAACTGGGCTTATAAGAACTGAAGTGGGTTTGTAAGTGGATCTGCTGAGGTCACACTATATAGGAGAAAGGTGAAAGTGAAGTGAGTTCATTCTGTGCTTTATTTGGAATGTTCCTGACCTCAGAAAAGAAGAAAGATCAACAAGTGACACATCTGTGGATCTGCACGTCGCTCGTGAGAACCGCTCTGATATCACAAACTCAACATGTGCTGAAAAAACCACAAGCTCCAGCTCTTTGATCCGACTCATTGTTTTAAATGTAAAATCATGAACCATATGAATCTAATGTCTCTGCTTTGTAAAAAAGAGCTGAAATATTAGAATGTACCAGAGTCAGTATGTATGTTGTCCTAATAAAAAGACGTTACTAAGTTTTATTTTGATCATACAGTAGCCAATATACACCATACCAGCATATTTACAATACTCCTATTATAAAATATAAGCTGTTTTGTGAAAATGTAAACAGAATATAGTTTTATTTTGTGCAATTGTTTTATTTTGTTATTGTACTGTACTGTAGACAATATACACAATGTCAGCATATTGAAACTGAAAATAAAGATTATAAGATAACTTCTTACAGGAAAATTGTATTTTAGCTTTTCTACTTCAGAATTTCACATCTAATTTAATGTGCCTCTTGCAGTTTCTTTGTAATTAATTGTGAAATGTATTAGCAATTTCTGAGTTAAAATAGTTTCTACATCAGGTAATATTTTATTTTAAGGTGTGCTCGTTACACGTTACATGCACTTCCTATTATATTAACAATAAATTCTGCATAATTACATTCAAGTAACCCTAAGATAAACCCTAATCCTAACCCTAACCATATATAAGTACATGTAGTTAATTAATATTACTCAGTACTTAAATGTATAATTACACTGTAACAAGGACACCTCAAAATAAAGTGTAAGAGCATAAAATGTTAAATATATGCTATATTTTGTGAATTACAAATAGAGTATTGCTTTATATTTGCTTTGTACAGCAGCCAGTATACACCATGCCAGCCACCATATATACAGGTGCTTCTCAATGAATTAGAATGTTGTGAAAAAGTTCATTAATTTCAGTAATTCAACTCAAATTGTGAAACTCGTGTATTAAATAAACTCAATGCACACTGACTGAAGTAGTTTAAGTCTTTGGTTCTTTTAATTGTTTAATTGTTATGATTTTGTCTCACATTTAACAAAAACCCACCAATTCACTCTCAACAAATTAGAATACTTCATAAGACCAATAAAAAACTATTTTTAGTGAATTGTTGTCCTTCTGGAGAGTATGTTCATTTACTGTACATGTACTCAATACTTGGCAGGGGCTGCTTTTGCTTTAATTACTGCCTCAGTTCGGCGTGGCATGGAGGTGATCAGTTTGTGGCACTGCTGAGGTGGTGTGAAGCCCAGGTTTCTTTGAAAGTGGCCTTCAGCTCATCTGCATTTTTTTGGTCTCTTGTTTCTCTTGACAATACCTCATAGATTCTCTCTGGGGTTCAGGTCTGGTGAGTTTGCTGGCCAGTCAAGCACATCAACACCATGGTCATTTAATCAACTGGTGCTTTTGGCAGTGTGGGCAGGTGCAAAATCCTGCTAGAAAATGAAATCAGCATCTTCAAAAAGCTGGTCATCAGAAGGAAGCATGAAGTGCTCCAATATTTCTTGGTAAACGGTTGCAGTGACTTTGGTTTTCAAAAAAACACAGTGGACCAACACCAGCAGATGACATTGCAACCCAAATCATCACAGACTGTGGAAACTTAACACTGGACTTCAAGCATCTTGGGCTATGAGCTTCTCCACCCTTCCTCAAGACTCTAGGACCTTGTTTTCCAAATGAAATACAAAACTTGCTCTCATCTGAAAAGAGGACTTTGGACCACTGGGTAACAGTCCAGTTCTTCTTCTCCTTAGCCCAGGTATACGACAACTGTAGCCAAATTCCTCGACACGTCTGTGTGTGGTGGCTCTTGATGCCTTGACCCCAGTCTCAGTCCATTGCTTGTAAAGTTCACTCAAATTCTTGAATCGATTTTGCTTGACAATCCTCATAAGGTTGCGGTTCTCTCGGTTGGTTGTGCATCTTTTTCTTCCACACTTTTTCCTTCCACTCAACGTTCTGTTAACATGCTTGGATACAGCACTCTGTGAACAGCCAGCTTCTTTGGCAATGAATGTTTGTGGCTTACCCTCCTTGTGAAGGGTGTCAATGATTGTCTTCTGGACAACGGTCTTCCCCATGATTGTGTAGCCTAGTGAACTAAACTGAAAGACAATTTTGAAGGCTCAGGAAAACTTTGCAGGTGTTTTGAGTTGATTAGCTGATTGGCATGTCACCATATTTTAATTTGTTGAGATAGTGAATTGGTGGGTTTTTGTTAAATGTGAGCCAAATCATCACAATTAAAAGAACCAAAGACTTAAACTACTTCAGTCTGTGTGCACTGAATTTATTGAATACACAAGTTTCACAATTTGAGTTGAATTACTGAAATAAATGAACTTTTTCACAACATTCTAATTCATTGAGATGCACCTGTATATATATATATACTTTATAAAAACACACACACACACACACACACACACACACACACACACACACACACAAACACTTTTGCATCTGAACTGTTCATATATACAGTACAGGTCAAAAGTTTGGAAACATTACTATTTTTAATGTTTTTGAAAGAAGTTTCTTCTGCTCATCAGGCCTGCATTTATTTGATCAAAAATACAGAAAAAAATGTAATATTGTGATATATTATTACAATTTAAAATAATTGTTTTTAAATTTATTATACTTTAAATTATCATTTATTTCTGTGATGCAAAGCTGAATTTTTAGGATCATTATCACATGATCCTTTAGAAATCATTCTAATATGATGATTCATTATCAAAGTTGGAAACAGTTCTGCTGCTTAATATTTTTTCAGAACATGTGATACTTTTTTAGGATACTTTGATGAATAAAAAGTTAAAAAAAAAAAAAAAAAGCTATGTTTTTAAAATATAAATATTTTGTAATAACAATATACACTACTGGTCAGTAATTTGGGGTCAGTATTTTTTTTTTTTTTTTTTTAATAAAATCAATGCTTTTATTCAGCAAGGATGTGTTAAATTGATAAAAAGTGATAGTAAAGAAAATATATTATTAGAATATATATATATTATTAGAATTTTTTTTTTTTTTTTTTGAATAAATGCAGTTCTTTTTAACCTTTTATTCATCAAATATATTAGACAGCAGAACTGTTTCCAACACTCATAATAAATCAGAATATTAGAATGATTTCTAAATGATCATGTGATAGACTGGATGTTACATGTGACACTGAAGGCTGGAGTAATGATGCTGAAAATTCAGCTTTGCATCACAGGAATAATTTTTTTTTAAAGTATATTCAAATAGAAAACTATTATTTTAAGTTGTAATAATATTTCACAATATTACTGTTTTTTTCTGTATTTTTGATCAAATAAATGCAGCCTTGATGAGCAGAAGAGACTTCTTTCAAAAACATTAAAAAAAAGTAATGTTTCCAAACTTTTGACCTGTACTGTATATAAAAGTTAAGATAAAATATAAGCTTTGTTTTGTAAAAATATGAAAAAAAGTGGTTCTAAACACATACACACAAACACACACATATAGATAAATAAAGTGATTTTGTGGTTAACACTCACAGAAAAAATTGCAACTGAGCATTACAACATTTAACCATCAGATGCAAAATCGGCTATTTTTAAACCCTTGTTTGCATATTCACCCGAAACTGAAACGATGCCGACAGCGCCACCCTCTGTTTCCTGTAAGCACAAACACATGGAAACGTGACGTAAAGCACAGAAAGAGACAGCGATCTTGTTTCAGTGCTCCCCGTTCCTCTAATTCCTCCGTTTGCTGATCACGAACGCGTAAGAACGCAGACCAGGACGCGCGTTCCTCTCAGATGCCGCTCGGTTCTCAAACCCTGTGTTGTGCCGCGGTCTTTTTGTAAGGTTCAGTGACGTCACGGCCCCGCCCACTCAAGTTCTGTTTGATCGCTGCGCGCTGTTGACAGAGAGCTGCCGCGACTCGCGAGCTCGTGCTTGGAGGCGATTAAACGGCAGCGGGCTGTCGTTATTCGGTTACCGGGGGGCTCGGTGGGTTATCACTTTAAACATGTTCACCTAACCCACCCTGAGCGGTAGTAATGCGCTCACGAGCTCGTGAGGCGGCCGATTGTCATTTTGACTTAGCTCGCGCTCGCTTAGCCGCCACAGGCTAATTAATTAACCCGTAGTGTGAGGTAAATATCCTCTCTAAAGCATCGGAAACGGGACAAAAACGTCTCAACGCTTCCAGAACGCCGACCTACTGCTGTTTCGTCGCACTGAATGAACGCGAGGGATTAACGGGTAAGTGACTAGCGTTTGAACGCTTTAAATGGAACAGGTATCGATGTGTATCGCTAGTAAAGCTCACAAAAGTAGTCAGTGAAAGGGTAATTCTTCTCTTAAAACGTGACAACACTGATTCGTGAGAAGCAGAACGCTGCCGTTCTAATCACGGGAACGTTAGACGTTGATTTGAACGGCGGATGCGGCGCGCGCTAATTATTAAAACTCATCAGAACAGAGTTTTTCCGTTAAAATCGCCGTTCACATCAAGAACAATAAGAAGAGCGATAACTGCAATAATACATTTTTAATAATCGTTCTAATTTCACTTCACAACTGTAGTGTTCATAGAGGAACGATTTGATTGGAATCACTTTTAGAATTTTTTTTTTTATTATTATCTAATAAACTGTAAAACATTGACAGCCAATCAGAATCACCTAACTTTAAAGAGCTCATTTGTAAATAAACAGAACGTCATCGTTCCAAGATGTGGTAATATCATTCATAAACATTCATAATGTGAGCAGCGAGTTGATACAGTCAGTACATATTTACAGTTGTGATCATATCTAGTATAATACACCATTTAGTTCACTCAAAAATGAAATGATTTACTCACCCTCACGTCGCTCCAAATATGTATTCACTTATTTCTTCTCCTGAACACAAACGAAGATATTTTGAAGAACGTTGGTAACTGAACAGTTGCCGGTAGCCATTGACTTTCATAGTTTCTGTTTCCATGCTATGGAAGTCAATGGCTACCGTCAGTTGTTAAGGTTACCGACATTGCTCAAAATATCTTTGTTTGTGTTCAACTGAAACAAAGAAAGTCAAACAGGTTTGGAACAACTTAAGGGTGAGTAAATGATGACAGAATTTACATTTTATTTTTGTATGTATATTAGTTCTAACTTTTCCAGTAATTCACGTGTGTGGAGAATCATACAAACGTATTTATTAGAAGGTGAGATGATCTTTAGCTTTACGTCATGCGTCTCTAATGTAAGGCTGTGCAAAAAATCGAATGCGATTTTCATGTGCATCTCATCAGTAAAGACGCTCCTGTGATTACTAGTATATCTCCAGCACATGCGTTCAGATCAGGGTTGCCAGGTTTTCACAAAAAATCCTGCCCAGTTGCTTCTCAAAACTAGCCCAATCGCGTTTCCAGGAGGTTCCCCGATAAAAATTTCCTCCCGGTGTTAAAATCTACGTTTTTTTTTTGGCAGGGTTGCCTTGGTAATATTCACATTTTAGGAGCTAAATATCACATTATTGGTATTGGGGTCGCTTCAAACCCGCGAACATGCCCGCAGACATTAAAAAAGCAACCGCAGACTTGGCAACACTGGTTGCCATTTACTACACAGAGCCGTAGTCCACCGACAAAGAAAGAATCGCCTGCGATTTTAAAATCGATTTTGTGTAGATTGTCAGTGAATTACGGCTCTGTGTAGTAAATGCCAACCAGTGTTGCCAAGTCTGCGGTTGTTTTTCATGTTTGAAGCAACCCCAATACCAATAACGTGATATTTAGCCCCTAAAATGTAAATTTTACCAAGGCAACCCTGCCAAAAACGTGTATTTTTATCGCCCGGAACGAAACGCAATTGGACTAGTTTTGAGAAGCAATTGGGCAGGTTTTGTTTTGAAAACCTGGCAACCCTGATCTGAACGCACGTGCTGGAGATACACTACTAATCAAAGGAGTGCCTTCACTGAGGAGATGCGCATGAAAATCGCGTTAGATTTTTTTGCACAGCCCTACTCTAATGCTTTTACCTCCTTTGGAAGTATTTAGAAGTGTAGTCTACTAGATGTCCAGCACAGTTTCCTCTTGTTTTAGAGCTCGGCTGATTTGTTTGCTTGATGAAACGTATTCAGAATGTGAGTGGGAATGTATTGATCAGGTAATGAGTTATGCACAGTATACGTACTGAAGCTAACAAAAGGATGTTTTGAGTAACGAGATGCTCAGATTCTCGGTGCGATGTCTTCAGACGGTGTATTTCACCAAGTGCACACTTCAGGAGTCTGTTATTGTGCACAATGCAGTGATCTTCAGTCTTCTAGTTAGTATTATTTTCAGAAGGGCAACAGGTAAATCAATTCATCCATTTTCCAAACTGTTTGTCCTACACACTTAAAAAATAAAGGGGCCAAAAGGGTGTTTTCACAGCAGCACAGTCATTATTTATCTTATAGAGATTTAAGAGCTAAAGGGGCGTTATTTATGTTGAACATTTTAATATATCTTTTAAATTTTTGTATATATGTGAATTTTTTTATTTATTTTTATCATTTGAATAAATCTGAACCTTTTTCCACTGTGGGAAGAAAGAAAGTTTAGTGTAGGTTAGGGAAGGATTTCTTGAGAAATCTTGAGTGTGCGTGATGCTTTAGATCCCTTTTGTTTTTACCTTGAAATACAGTAGAACGGAATGAAAAAAATCAAAATAAATAAAAAACTATACCTATAAATGCTATATATTTTATGAAAAAAAAACAAAACTAAAACTAAAAAAAGACCAACATACAAAAACCTAACCTTTTAACAAATGTAAATAAAAACAGAAAAAAATTAAATGCAATTAAAATTAATTAAAAATCACACAGATACTAAAATACTAGTTTCAGATATTATAATTTTTGTCCATGCATTTTTTACAAGCTTGTATTAATTTGAAGATGCATGGAATATTTGTGCTTTTACATATTATTATTCTTTTTTTAACACAACAGGAAGTAGTTTTGCACCCAAAACATACACTTTCTCTTATGCTATTATATTATATTAAGAGTCCCGTCGTTTGTGTGCATTTGTCTTTAGCATGGCGTTTTCATTAGCGTTGAGTTTCTCATCAAGAACAGTTTTCACTCAGTCTCAGAGCGATGGGAGTGAAAGAGATGGGGAGGGAGGGATGAGTAACTGAGCGCATGCTCTCTCGCTCAGAGAGAGAGAGAGAGAGAGAGAGCGGCTGTGCTTCATTCAGAAAAAGCAGGGGGGCATCAGAAACGAAGCGAGGGAGGAAGGTAAGCGGAGAGGTGGAGAACTGTCTGTTCTCTGTTAGTGTGCACTGAAATGCGCTCGGCGCTGCCTCAGAGCCGCAAGCAGCTAATGATGCGCGGAGATCAGCGATAAACCAGCGGATACAGTAAGCCTTGTGTGTGCTGCATGAGCACGCGTGTGCATGCATGTGAAAACTGTTTCTGAGTCTGTTGCATCTTGCATTTATCTCTCGCTCTCCACATCGATCTTAAAATCACACTCTGGAACCATTGCACTTATGACTAAACCCTCAGGTGCATTATGGGATATGTAGTCAGAAGCTGTGTGACTCTGAACAAGACGGGAGACACTGGTCAAGAGACTTTAGAAGAGCTGCGCTGAAGTTTGTGGGGAAGGCTGTTTTAAAAATGCATTGGCATGTGTTTGAGTCTGCATTCAGACACACAGCCGCAGCTTTCGGGGTTTTGACATCATTGGCTGACGTCAGAGGGAGCCGATGGAGGTGAATGAGCTGAACCGTGGTGTGAATGTTATGCAGTCGATTTGCTTGAGTGATACCAGGATGCATTTCATGCAATCCTTCACGTGCATGTTGTGCATCGTGTTAGGTGTTTGAGTGACAGGCTTTGCGCGGGTCAGTCGCTCGTGGGTGTGTGTGTGTGTGTGTGTGTGTGTGAGTGCATGCTATCGCCAGCCCACCCGCGTGCAGGTCGATAGAGACAGACAGTGCTTGCTGAGGTAATGAGGGAATTCCCTTCCACCGCGTCCTGTCCCTCGCGCCGGGGGCGGATCGCTGGGAGGAGAGAGGCGTCATTCATGTCAGAGCGGAGGAGACTAGAACACAGCAGGACATCAGGAGGCGGGCGTAGCATGGGGAGCTTTCTCCAGAAAGGAGGTTATTTAATATCTAGATGCTTTAGCTATTGCACTGTATGTGTTTGATTTTAATGCATTTGAAAATGAGAGAATTTAATAAATATAATAAAAATAAAAATGATTTAACGATTCATTCAAAATAACAGATTCATTTAGAAGAAACAAAGCCAAGTGACTGTCTTTATGAATGGAACATTACAGACTCAGATGATTAGTTCAAAAACAGATTTGTTCAGGAATGAAGCATGGAGCGTTGCTCTGAGACGTACAGATACTGTACTCCGTTTTTTTAAACAGGTATCACCGAAAAGAGCTTGTTTCTGGGTTGAGAAGTAAGGTTGATATAGGAGATATGAATATGTGGGACATGCGTCATTGAAGTCAAGCGAGCGGTTATACAGGAAGAGCAAGCGGAGATATTCAGATTAAAGATTACAAAGTCAACTTTTTTGAACAAAAAAAAGTTTGTGCAAAAAAAATTTGCACAGATGACCAAAATAACTCCTGGTGCTGCACATTAGAAGTCACACATTTTTAAATGAATTCTATGTTAAATTAATTCTATATTAGGGTTACACAGTTTGGCCAAAAAATAATATTCATAAAAAAAAAAGTTGAAAAATATAATGCCAATAATAATACTATATACATCTATTATTATATAATTATTAATATTAAAAATAATTAATTTTACTAAATATTAAAAAACATTAAATGAAGTAATAATTAAGAAAATAATGTTATGATGTAATTTATTATTAGTTATATAAATATTTAACGTCGGATCAATTTATATATAAATTTAATTTAATATTATTTGTATACAATATGAAACCAAATTAGCGATATAAATAAAAATGATAACAATAAAAATTATTATTATTATTATTATTAATATTATTAATAATCATTATTTATAATAAATAATAGTTATTTTTACTAAAATGTTAAACCAAATAAGATATATTAATTAAAACATAAATAAAATATAATTATTATTATGGTATTATTAAATTGTAGCATCAAAAACATTGCACGCTTGTTTTTGGCAGTTTAACGACTACCTACAGAAATCTTTCCGATATTAACGATGTTGCTTAATTGTAAATCAAGTCAGTGTGCGTTTATAGTGAATATTGTTTGTCGCTGCGTGTGCGTCTCTCTCCACCTGAGACTCACGCAAACACACAGGTTTTTTTTGGACGCTGTGTGCTAGAACAGAGTGTCAGCGAGAGAGAAACAAAGAGCGAGTGAATCCTCAGCAGAGAAGCCAATAAAGCCAGAGAAATGGAGACGGCACAATGCTGCTCTCCTGAAAAAAGTATCTGCGTCTATAAATAACACGCAGCGCTAATACACTGGTATTTCACCACATTTTCCCTCCTCATCCTGGTAACGCTCGTGTGATCGTTCGCTTTTTTATTTTTCAGCATGTACTGAAGCGGTTAATTGGAAAACTAATCACACATTTGATGGCTTGCCAAACACCTGTTTGGAGACATTTTTCCATTTTTGGAGCGTCACACAGCTTCGGATTACATGAATATATATTGCATAATACATGAATATGTGCAGGTTATAATTATTGTCAGTGTTTGTTTAGTGATGTGAAAACCTGAAACATTAAATCAGGCTGTGCAATTAATCAAAATAAAACCATGAGTATCAATTCACAAAGGCTAAGATTTAATTAAACATGTTTCGTAAGGCACTGTGTTCATTTACACGCATGCAGCTCATGATTTGGTGTTTTCAGTGTCTATTAGCGACCGCTTTGTAATGATGATTATTTGGTTTTATTAAATAACAAAGTAATTTGATTTTTAATTTAACTCAATGATTTTAATGATACTGAATTTAAAAAAAAACATGCTAATAAAACCACACTTAATAATAACCACACTTTTACTGAAAGTAACAATAAAATTGGACACAATTTATATTAATATTAAATATAAATATATTATTTTTATTCAGTTCCGTGGCAACAGAATCAGATATAACTGTTTTTAAAGTAATTTAGACAATAATGTATAATCCTACAAAGCTGTTATTATCAGAGCATGTGAGCGTCATGAGTTAATTTTTCAGCTGTACTGTAAAAAACATTGTATTATTTTTCCTAAATACTTATTTTACAGTGAAATATCACAAAAATATATATTTTCATTATTTTTGTTGCAATTTTTCAGTTGTAATGTAAAAAAATTATTATAGTATTTTTCTTTAATACTTTTTTATTTTACAGTAAAATCGCAATAGTATAATTGTTTTTGTAATTTTTAAATTGTAACTAATATTTTTTTTCTTAAATATTCTTATTTTACAGTAAAAATATCATGATGGTATTATTTTTGTTAATAACTGTATTCATTTTTTTATTGTATTTCAGTTGTACTGTAAAATAAAATTATTACTTAAATATTTATTACAGTAAAATATTAATTGTATTTCATTTCAAATGAATTTTTTTTTAGTGTTGTTATACTCATATTGATTTATAATCACAAAAGTTATTACTTTTATAAAATTTCATTTTAAATCACAATTTTTATCAGAAGAATTGCAATTAATTTTTTATTTATTTGCATTTTTTTAATATACTTTTTTCCCAAAAATGTTGCTTCTCTAGCACTAAGTATTATTGTAACTCTTTTGAAGAGATTTATAACAGAATTAAGCTTAGTACAATTTTTAGTAAAAAATCTATTATAAAAACTTGATGTAATTCAGCCACAAATGATTATTATTTAATTATTTGCATGTATTTATTGAATAGTTTGCCTGAGCATCTAGTCAGTTTTGTGATCTGTAATAAATAGCACTCTTATCTCAAAATAAGTAGTTTTTTTTTTCTAGTTAAGCTGACTCAAGTTCACATGACAACTAGTGATTTTAGCCAACCATTGACGCACGACACGTTTACAGATTTCATATTTCGCCATGTTTTCACTTCTCTAAACTCGTTTGAATCTGAATCCTGCCGAATCTCCTCCACGATCCGTGCAGTGAATGATTTAAAGCCGTATGTCTCTGTCCTCATGAATATTAATGTAGCAGCTGACGGATCATGAAAACTCGACATATTGCTCATGACTCACGCAGCTTCTGAGAACGACACGCAAGATGTCCGAGCGCTGAGTCAACATGTTCCCACGAAAATAAATATTTCTAGCCTTTTGTTATCGAACGCGGTCTCAATTATCTCAATAGACTGAACATCGTGCCAGTCTGGAGTCACGTTTGCACAATCTAGTCCATTTATAGCATTCGTTACGATACATAACCGATCTGCTGAATGAGTGATTCACTGGAGAATTCGTTCTTGAATTCTATTAAACAGCTATACGTCTTTAAATAAGAGAATTAGTGCTGTGAAAGACTCTTGTAGTTTGATCTTGTAGATGAGAAGCGTTTAGTAAACTCGTATTGTAGGATCTGCGTGTTTGTTAGAGGTGGAGGTGTTTCGTTTGAATGATCTCTTTCAGGTCCTGTGTGGGTGGTTCTGCATCGCTGCTGGTGTGTAGCAGGTGTGGTCGAGTTTCTTCAGGTTCAGTCACGCCATCTTCACACTTACTGTGAACCCGCCGTCATTCACCGGCCATCTGCTCATGTGACGCCTCGCTTGATACATCGCATTCTCATTGGCTCTAAACTGTTACATCTGCGGCAGAGCCACAAAAACTTCTGTGTGTTCAATTAAATTTAAATTAGGGATGCACAATTTCGGAAAAATTAAATTGGTGGTTCTGATAAAAATTGTGTTTATGTTGCTGTGCGTGTTTGTAGGGTTACGCAATTTTGACCAAATTGAAAAAAATTTAATTATTAAATTATTATTATTATTATTATTTTTATTTAATTTTACTTTAATTTAATTTAAAATTGAAAAAAAAAAAAAATCAATCAGTTTTAATAATAATAATAAATAAAAACAATAATAAACTAAAATCCAAAAATAATAATAATAATATAAAAATGTATTATATAAGTATTAATATTCTACTATATATATATATATATATACATATATATATTATATATACATATACATATATATATACATATATATATATATATACATATATATATATATATACATATATATATACATATATATATATATACATTATATATATACATATATATATATATATATATTTTTTTATAAATATGAAACAAAATATTACTTAAAAAAAATTATATAATAAAAATAATAATAGAATTATTATATTAACAATCATAATCCTGATATAATTAAAATTAAATAAAATATATTATTATATAATTTTACAAATAAAATATTTTTAAACAAATATTAAATAAAGTAATATATTAAGATATTTTAAAATTTTAAATTTTATTTTTTTGTTTTGTTGTATTTATAATGTTAGTGTGCTGGTTGGGTGTTTGTGTGTAAATTGATGTGGTTCTGTGTTTAGGTATAAGTGAATATGTGTATTTTATTATTTTTAAGCCTTTAAATTTTGATAATTGCACTAAGCTGTATTATGATTTAGTTTTTATTTCGATTAATCATGCTGGACAATTCGAGCACTACATAAATATAGTCGTTTTTTTGTTTTTAGCTGTTTGTGTGCTTCTGTTGCAGGCGTGTTCAAGTTTAAATGTATGCTTCATTCATAAATACACATGAAGTTAACATGCATGCGATTGTACGTGTTTCATGCCTATTTAACCAGTTCCATATTCTCCATTTACTGGTGTTTTATAGTTTAGTTATAAAAGGTTTTACACTTATGATTGATGTCTTTTTCCTGATGAGCTCATATAAGAGTGATCTGTTTATCTGTGCTGTCTGTGTACTTGATAGCTGATGTCTCCTTTGCATACTAATGAGCAACCGTGGGAAAAAGCTGTATAATTATGTATAATTTCTCTGTGTGTGTGTTTGCTAGAGGAGAGATTGAGGCAGAGGAAAGGAAAAATCAATAGCAGCCCATAGAGAGCAGCTAACCGTGTTCAAAGTCATCAGGTTCACTGCTTTCCTCTCATGTGAAATCAGCAGATAGTGTGTTAATAATATATCATACAGTAGCAGCCATTAAGCGTGTGTGTGTGTGTATAACAGTGATTCCTGGCCTGAAACACGGACGTGTTCACTTTAAACGTCACTATGACTCCGTTTCTGTTTCTCTGCTCAATCCTCATTTCATGATTGACTCGTGTGCAATTTTTAATTAGTTTGTAATTGATTTGATTAGTCTGAGTTTTTGCTTGACTTCTTAAAACGTGATCCGTTTTAAAGTCGTTCTTGGAGTTTTAACAATAAGAGACGCTCTTGAATATATTAAAAAGACCTAAGGTGCTCTGGATGTCTTCGTTGCATAAATTAATGGTTTATTATTATGATGCATAAACAGATACGAGAGAAGGTGTTGATTGATCATTGATGAGCTTGTATGTTTCTTCTCATCTGCTGTTTTATCCCGCTCACTGGACATTCTGCGCATGAATGGATCAGCTTTTGTTTGTGTTCATAAGAAGCTGTATTGCAGTTATAGTTCGAGTGCATCTCCTGCAGCTGAAGTCACACGCTGTCCTGCTTCCAGAGGCGCATCGGGAGCGTTTGAGGAGTGTAACTGTACTCCAGTGTTGATGAGCGTCGGTCGTGGACTCCAGACGTGGAGATTTGTGGCTCAGATGTGTGTGACTCGCGGTGGATCCGCTGGATACTTTGGCAGGAGCTGCTTTGAGTCCAATGTCTAAATTTAGTATTTGACACTCTGTATATATAAAGCACCTAACATTGTAGCTAGCCATATATATATATATATACACTACCATCCAAAAGTTTGGGATAAGAACAATTTTTTATGTTTTTTACAGAAGTCTCTTCTGCTCATCGAGGCTGCATTTATTTGATCAAAAATACAGGAAAAAAATGTAATATTGTCAAATTATTACAATGCAAAATAATGTTTTTCTATTTTAATATACATTAAAATGTCATTTATTTCTGTGATGCGCAGCTGTATTTTCAGCAACATTTCTCCTGTCTTTAGTGTCACATGATCTTCAGAAATCATTCTAATATGATGATTTATTATCAGAGCTGAAATTGTTGTGCTGGCTTCATATTTTTTTGGAACCTGTGATACTTTTTTTCAGGATTCTTTGATGAATAAAAAGTTAAAAAGAAGAGCATTTATTTAAAATAGAAATCTTTTCTGACAATATACACTACATTTCAAAAGTTTGGGGGTCAGTAAATTTTTATTCTTTCTTTTTTTGATAGAAATTGAAACTTTTATTCAGCAAGGAGACTAATAAGGGGTAGCAAAGATTTATATTGTTAGAAAAGATTTATATTTTGAATAAATGCTGTTCTTTTTAATTTTAGTTTACTATATATAACTATATATATATATATATATATATATATATATATATATATATGGCAGCACAACTGTTGCCAGCATTGATAATTCTAATAATAAATCAGCATATTAGAATGATTTCTGAAGGATCATGTGGCACTGAAGACTGGAGTAATGACTGCTGAAAATACAGCTTTGCATCACTGGAATAAATTATATTTTAAA
Source organism: Cyprinus carpio (assembly GCF_018340385.1). NCBI lineage: Eukaryota > Metazoa > Chordata > Actinopteri > Cypriniformes > Cyprinidae > Cyprinus > Cyprinus carpio. The sequence goes on from NC_056577.1 coordinate 1,308,458, forward strand.
GGATGTTAAAATGGAAAACCATTATTTTATATTGTAATAATGCTTTCCAAGATTACTGTTTTTTTTTTTTTCAGTATTTTTGATCAAATGGATGCAGCCTTGATGAGCAGAAGAGACTTCTTTAAAAAAACATTACAACATTACTATCTAATAAAAAAAAAACCGAATAAAGAACTCTGCTTTGCTTAGTCTTTCGTTCACGTTATTGAGCGAGAATCAGAATAATGTTTTCATTCTTACGATTGTACTGTAATATAGAATTATCTAGTCATAAATTTCAAGAATATTCAACATTTTGCCAAGTCCTAGTTTTAATATTGAGTCTTTGTGGGGGAAAGAGTGTTGATAAATGGAGACTGTACCAGCACAAGCTCTAGTGACCGACAGCGAAGCGTTGTGTGGATTCATGCGGTCGATTGGTGCCAGTTTGAGTGACAGTCCGTGGCATATGCCAGGATGATGATGCAATAATCCTCAGTGCGCTTTTCTCAATCTCTCTTCAAAACGGTTGTTTGAAGGTTTTGCTGCTCTCTCTCTCTCTCTCTCGTCAGCAGCAGGAGGATGGATGAAAATAGACGTGTTTTTTCCACACAGAGAGAGCTGGAGCTGTAAGAAAGAGAGTAAGGATGGGATACAGTGGTACCTGAGCAGATGGCGTGGCGCAGTGTGAAGCAGGCTAAACACATCACTGAAATGCGCTCAATCAGCCATTGCAAATCATTGCATTACATATAGTATTTAATGCATGAATTTAGTGCAATTAAAAATAGGAAAAAAAAATAATGCATTAAAATGATTAAGGTATTTAACGCCCCGTCCAGACTCCAGACCTGTCCGTCGTCTTTATTGATGCAGTGTCTGATGAATGATGCCTAAAATTCAAGATATGAGAGAAAACACACACCTCTTATATTAATATCATACAGTGTAGTTTAGCAAGAGTGACTCATTCATTAAGGCTGCATTCCACTCCACTTTTAGACACGCAAACTTCCCTAAGCACTTCCCCTCGGGGAGCGAGTCTGCTTCATATGCACACTTCAGGACGCACCGTAGACCACAATGCACCATGATTATGACATCATCGCAGAACGCGTTGAATTTATCCACACCCCAAACCACTCCATAATATATAAATGATAAAAAGTAATGGCCCAAGCATACCTATATACATATATACTGCACCAAACATTTCCTAAGGGGAAAAATGTAAACAATAAATCAACTCCATGACGGATTCTAAGTGATCAAGGGCTTAGGATGTTCCAATTCAGCCCATTTCAAGGTTTCCGCCAGTAGTGGGCAACATAATCATTGACTTACATCTGAGTAAATGTGACGGAGGGAAGTTTGCGAGTGATTTCTGAATGAATGAGCCATTTGAATGAATCAGTTGAGTGAATGATTCAATAACTCACTCAATAAGACACTGATTTGCCGCCAGCCACTTGCTCTTTTAGTTTTTTAAATACAGTATTCAGATGCTTTTTGTGTTTTTGTAGAACTGCGTGTCTCTTAAGAACCCATTGATGCATAGATGTAAGATGCATTGATCTGATAGTTCAATTCAGTGCATCTGTTATGGAATTTAATAACTGATGTAAACTTGTACTTGGTGTAACAAGTGTTAATTTCCAATATATTAATTCTCTGACCTGCTTTCAGCGGTTAAAACCAACCAAACCCAGATGCCCAACTTCTTCTGTTTTTGTCCCTTTGCAACACATTTTTAAGAATAACTATGAATCGCTCCAAGGTCATTGAATCAAATCATGCCCATGCTTTAGTTTTTTGATGCAACGCTTCGTTTAGTAAAGAGCTGTTATCGAATCAAATGGTTGTCAGAGCAAATCATCACTCATGCTAGCTTTATGCTGATTTTTGGGAAACCCTTTATTTTGCTTTATTCTACTTGGTTAGTATATTATATATATTGCACACTGGTTATTATCTTGTATAGGCTATAACACTTACTTATCTTGTATAGGCTAATTATCAGAAATACAGCGCTTATGCAACAACTCTCCCAGCATAGGCTTTAATGCATGCCTATTTTTGCATGTAATTTTTTTACATAGCTTTGTAATAATTCATGAGTGCTCTGGGTGAACCATGCTCGTGTGAACATCATGTTATGTATGCAAACATCTACATCTTTGTCAGATAAGTGTCCTGGATGATGCACGGCGTGTGTTTCTTGTGGTTCTGATGCTGATCAGGACTTGGTTTTAGTTTAAAGCTCTCAGACAGCAGGGTTTAATGTGAGAACTGGTGATAGCGTGAGGCTGTTCTGAGTGCTTGATATGACAAAAAACAAAGTTTGTGAGATTTTGTTATATCTGTTTTGCACTATTGACTGTGATGCTGTTTTTCTGTTGAACTGGAAACACTGTGACCTCCATTTATCCATTAAAGGTTGAAAATGAATTCTGATCCTGAATTAGAATTTTGATCTGATCAGTGTTACTTTAGTATCATTGAGATACAGTTGAGTGTTTTTAATTATTTTTTATTTTCCGTTAACTGTAGTTCAGAAATTTAGTAATTTAGTTGTGCTTTTGCCTTTTTTTTATTACTTTTTTTTTTTTTTTTTTTAAATGTCTATTTAGTTTACATTTTATTTAAATTTTAGTTTTAGCTTCAGCAAGTTAATGTTAATGAAAAAGAGAAATCTTGGCAAGTAGGCCAGGGTAAAATGTGTATTTAATTTTTTTTATATTTTGTGTTAGTATTTAATGTTTGTTTTATTTCAAGTAACATTTATTTAGTTAACTATAATAACCCTGGATTTGATGAAAACTGAACATTTTATTAAGGCCAAAAGAAACAAAAACTTTAAAAACTTAACTTAACTTATTCTACCAGAGTTAAGGCCCATTCACACCAAGAGCTATGACGTTAACTAGGGCCTATAATAACTATATTGGCTTCCAAATGTACAATAACGTTCTGTTTTGAGTGTCAGCTGCAATTTTGTCGTCTGTCGCTTTAAATGCTAAAGCTCTTTAAAGTCAGATGGATTCTGATCGGATGTCTGTTTTTTTTGTTTGTTTTTATTGTTTTTGAAATGGCTCTGAATTTATCATTCCTATGTGTCGTACAGTTGCAGTGTGGAACGATTTTTAATATCATTATCGTTCTTGATGTGAATGAGCCTTTAGTCTTTAACAAGTACAATCATGATGTAAACACTCAATCTGTAAACACAACAGCACTGATTAGTGACGCACTCGTTTATCAGCGGTGATTGACCCTTCGCACAACTCGCCCTCCTTAGTTACTGTTGCTTTGTCCGACAAGCCATACTGCTCTCACTGGACACACCATGTGACAAACCATTTGTCAAACAATAATTCAAACAATAAATGTGACCTGTGCTGGCAAAATGAGTCACAATGAGCAAATTTTCAAAAATAAGTTATTTTTATTTTCACATTCTACATTAAGTCCTTCAAAATGATATATGATGATGAAAAATGTCTGAGCTACAGCCGTTTGAAGTCGACGAAGTCGATGAAGTCCGTTCTGAGAAAAAACCAAGTTGAAGGTTCCAAAGCAAAACCACCGAGCAACACTGCATCATTTCCTCCACTTCCTTTCTTAATATTAATTAACATATAAATAGTCACAATATAGCCATTTTTGAATTTTATCTTTGTTATTAAAAATAAGAATAGAAGCAAAAAACAACAACAGAACAAATATAAGAAATAAACAAATAGGCATAGTGCATTACTTTTTCATTTTCATCTAAACAAAAGCATTAAAGTAAGAAAAACAAATAATCAAATCTAAAAATCACAAGTGATTATTTAAACTACAAAAGCAGTTCAATCAAGAGCAGCGAGCTTTTCTTTTATTGTTAGTTTAGCATTGAGACAGACGGACTGTATACAGTAAGACCTTATTTAATATATTTTTTATAATGTTGTGTTTTAGATGTTTTTTCCAAAAGTTTTCAATTCGTTAAATTAAGGATTATGTTTTTGTGTTTGTCGTTATGTTTGCGATTCGTCAGTAAGCGGCAGCGGACAGAGAAAATAGTACTCCTCTCAAAAAACATACAAATAAAGATATTTTAGTTGTTTAATTACTATTTGGAGAATTGGGATTGCTAGACGAGGGCTTAATGAACTAATTTTTGTGAAAACCTGAATTCGACGAAAATTAACATTGTTTTCGCTTTTTTTTTTGTCTTTAGCTCAAAATTAGCTTATGCATATTTTGGCAGCACTGGTCACAAATACAGTTTTTGTGTCTCTTTAATGTGTCTTTTTGACAGATCACTGTAGTGCCTCAATTCAAGCGGCACGTGAACCGATCGTCTTTAAATATTTTACGTATAGCACGAAAATAAACATGAATGAACATCAGAACTTTTTTTCTTTTTTAACCGCGGGAAAAGACATCAATACACACATTTTTTTTCAACTTTAAGTCCGCCGAAGTTAATCTACTCTACTGTCTGATTTGTTTGCCGGGCAAGATGATGGATTTTAGAGTTATGATTGGTCAGATCACCTGTCAATCAAACTCTTTGTGAACGGTCAGTTGACTGAGATTTGACTGACGATGACAAAACCAGGAGTCTTGATTGTGTTTCTGCTTGCGCCGGTACAGAAATAGCTAACGTTATTGGCTGTTATGTCGCCTACTACCTGTGTCAGTCCAGAAGGAACGCAGAGACGTGATTGCCGTGATCTCCACGAGAGAGCGACTGAGACAGAATGGATGGAGAGAGAGAGATGGGCGTGACGAGGTGAAGTGTTTGTTCTGCCCTCCGAACACACACTCGGGTAACTGGGGTGATTCACAGACGTGTGTGTGTGTGTGTGTGTGTGTAATTGGGGTACGGGGCAGATGTGCACCACATGGGGCGGAGAGAGATCTATTCTCTCTTGGTGACAGAGCCTGTTGCCATGGAGCTCCTCGTGCTATTGGCGGAGGCCTCGTCCAATGGGGCGTCAGTTTCATCATTGAGAATTTTCCCTCGGTCTCAAACGGAGCGAAGTGAGGGTTGCATAAGGCTCGTAATGGGAGCCAAAACAGGCCCAGATTTTAACCTGACACACTTATTTTTAGAGAATAAAAGATGGAGATGGGCTGAGCGATATCTCTCCCACACAGCCTCGGCTCTGCACTGATGCATGGAGGTCTAGCGGAGCGCTGTTTGTGTTATTCCTGGATCTGAGGTCCTAGTCTTATTGATCAGAGTTCACAAGCGTTGTGTCTGATTGTGTAACATACTGTACCCATTCCCAACGGCACATGATGCAGATGCATCTGGACATCAGCAGCCAGAAGTTTGAATGCCGTTTGTGATCTTAGTTTGGGTTTTGCTTAAATGCTTTGATGTTTGTTTTGTAGAAGAAAGTTGTGAAGGAAATGCATTATGAGTCACACATGTTCCTCCTCCTCTGGTGTTTAAAAGCATGCCAGGATGCACTGTTAGGCATCTTGACATTTATTGCATTACCTTTTCTTCTACAAAATGTATGCTTTCCATTACGGTTGTTTTGTGTTAATCTTAAATTGTATTAACCTTGAATGCATTCTTAAAAAAACTGTTAGTTTCATGAGGAGCGTTTAACATCTGTGAAAATTTTGCAGTATACAAATGTTTCTTATAGTGTAAAAAGATTCTTTAGATTTTTAAAACATTTGTTTTAATAACTGCTTGCTGGAAGGTTCTTTGGAAACCAGAAATTCTTCTTCAATGGCAAAAAAAACCTAAACAAAATAAAAAACTTGGGTTAACTTATACAGTGGTGACTTCTATAGCAAATATGATTTATCCACGGCAACCCGTCAAAATAAAAGTTCGGTTTAACTTGAAGACATTGTGCCAGAAATATATCCCTATTGTTCAGTAGACTGTACTGTATATAGCATACTCTATTATTATTACTAAAATTAAAAAAAGTTTTTTTTTTGGTATATTAATACAACAGTTCTTCCATGCTTTAATTTAATTGCAAATCCCCTTTGTTTGCCAAAAAATAAAGTTTGCTAAATTTTCAATAATTAAACGATAAATTAAATTATTAAGCTATATGTCTTCATTTGATAAACAGAAAGATTTAAATACACACCAGAATTTACGAGGGGGGAAAAAACATTTCATAAAGCTATTTTAAGAATAATTTTGAATAAATTAAGCATGCATTCAAATAATTAGACATGCCAAAAAAACAGAATATGATAACAATAAAAATAAAACATTTCATAGGGTCCACAACATGTTATTTTTGTTAAACTTTTAATAAATGTATACGTTTTTGATATGATTTTAATCAGTTAGACATGCTTTTTGATTAATGAAATTTAATTTAACCAATTAAAAATGAGTCTAGAAAAAACTGATTTAATTTGCGCCCTAACAGCAGCAGAATCTTGTGTAGTGATATTGATCTGTCTGATTGATTGAGGTTATGATCTGGAGACGGGACCCCCTGCAGAGACCCCCCCCCCTCCTCTCTCTCTCTCTATAGGTGTGTAGTGCTCGTTCGCTCTGGTATCGTCAGGTCATGTGACGTCACCCTCCCCTCCTCAGCCCACTCAGTCCGGTGGGACCCGACTCTGACTCATCTCTCCTCCTCTGCTGTTCTTTCAATCCATCCCTCCTTCCCTTCTCTCATTATTGGTTTCCTTCTCTCGCTCCGTCCTTCAGTCTGCTCTGTCGCTCGCAGCACGATCTGTTAAAGCAGGGAATCCTTCTGTGACGCATTTTCCCTGCAGTTCAGTGCGTTACAGCAGTCTGACCATCAATGAGCGCGCACACACACACACACACACACACACACACACACACATACACACACACACACACACAGCATCTGCCCACACACACAGGCAGTGTTATAAAACCACAGCACAGCCTCACAAGAAGTCCTTCGCTCTTTATTCTCGCTCTCATTCTGACACTTTCTCATTTTCTCTCTCTTTCAGTCTGCGTCTCATGAAAACATGTCCTGCTCACATTTCATCTGCATTTACATTCATGCATTTAGCAGATTTTATCCAAAGCAGAACAAAAGCAATTTGTCAAAGAGCCAACGATATTCATAATGTACAATTGCAGGTTTATTGTACACAACTAGAACCTACTGTATAAGAAATGATGTTATGCATCAGGAAAATATATGTGAGAATTGAGTTTTTATAGCATGACATTATTTTGCATATTTTTCTCCTTCATATTGGTCTTAAAATAGGCTTTATTGTTTTTATACAATATCTAATTTATTTCTTTTCACTTTGGGCTGAAATGTGGGATTCACACATTGAAGATGCATTTATGTTTGTTAAAACATTTTGACTTTTTTTTTTTTGTTTTTCACACTGCATTTCTCAAATAAATCAGTTGTCTTCATGTTAAAACAGAGGGCTTTTCTCACAATGTTTATTTTTCAGTTTTATAGCTTTGATTAAGATGTTGTGTCTCTGAAAGATGAGACTGCCATGCATAAATTAAGAAATAAATGTTTATGCAAAATTCAAATTCAGCGGCCTTTAAAATTTCCCACGCTCCATTGACAGTGTTATTTTTGGAGTTTAACTGGGTGAACATAAATGAAAATATTACAATTTTTCCATGTGTTCACATTGTATACTGTATATAAAACATGTCCTAATTATTTTACTATATTTGATGCTTTTGTTACTTCTTAAAGATATAATTATTGTTTTGAACTATTTTCTTGTATGATTTTTGCTGGTATGTCCGCAGCGATTGAACACGCTCAGTTAATTTGACACAATGGAGTGTGTTGTCATCAAAGCGGTCTTAACTGGGTCACTGTGTGTGTGTGTGTGTGTGTGTGTGTGTGTGGTGCACAGCTGCTCAGGTGTGTTGTATAATGTGGCCAGTTCTTGACAGATATTGGTTTATTTTTAAATTCGGCCCATAAGGTGGTCCGGCCTGAGCGGCTGTGTTGAAGACATTAGTGTTGCCTCCATTTCATGTTTAATCTCTCTCTAGCACAAGCAGCTGAGGCTGACGTCTTCGTCTCCATGGCAAACCGAGAGCGAACGAGCGATGGCTCATTCATGAACGCTCTTCTCCCTCATTCAGAGCTCTTCATCTGCTTCGGTTGATTCTTAAGGATGGCCTCGTCGCTGCAGTCCCCCTGTGTGTGTGTGTGTGTGTGTGTGAATGATTGGTCGGCGGTGTCATGTGCCGCCGGTGACGTGGTTTCTGCAGTCGGGAATCCCAGCTCTCTGAGCGTGCTCAGTCGCTCTCTCCACCCGTCTGCTTCAGTCTCTCTGCAGTATGACGTCAGCGCTGGAGTTTCCTCCGCTCTCTCGCCTCAGTCACGCTGCTGCTGCTTAATGCACTTCGACTTGTTGATTTTAAATACATTCCATTGTGTCGTGTGTTGTGTGTGTGTGTGTGTTACAGCAGATGGCAAAAGTTACTCAATCTAGAACCTAGTGCACAAACTGCCCCCCCCCTCCACACACACACACACACAAACACACACACACGGGTCTAATGTGTTTTTGGACGAATGCTCAGGTCATTTTGTGTCAGTTATTGTGTAAGCAACACATGCTGTCACCCTCCTCGTCGTGTTTCTGCAGTCATGTAGTGGGATGTTAAGACTGTGCAAGTATGTGATTGGTATAGAAATCCTGGATGACCTACATTTCCCAAAACTGCACACTGCATTAGATACACTGCTATCCCCGTGTATAACTTTTTTTTTTTTTTTTTTTGTTTGGGCTGCATTTGAGGCTCAATAAATTAATCATGGCTGTTCAATTAATGCAATTAATTATTAATCTGCATTAATATGCATAAACATTAATCTGTCTGTACCGGTGCGTATTTTTTTATTTCTTTTTATTTTTGGTGTATTTTATTTTATATTTAATCATATAGTTTTTAAATTTTATTTAATTTTTTTGGATTGATTTTATTCTTATATTTGTAGCTTTTTTAATTTTATCCGTTTTCTATTTTCTTGTTGTATTTATTTGGATGCTTCTCTCACCAAGACACATTTCTGGTGTGCTTCAGCACTCTTGGCAGTGAAGCTGGTTCTGATTTTGTTTCTGTTTTTAACCTAGTAGGCGGTGTACAGTGTATACTGCACATTCTTCAGTAACCAGTGTGCTAGTTATGTCAAGCCAAACAGGGCTTATGACGTCATGCACACACGCTCCTGCTGGCCTGTCTTTTTACACACGCAGATGCGTTTCATTCTTTATAGAGATATTTTCCTACCCTGCCGCTGCTGTCTGGCAGACTTTAAACACATAATATAATCTGGAGTTAATCTGTTTCATATGTGCTTTCCCATCTCATCTAAGCAGTGTTTTATCTCCATCATGGTGGAGCTCTGTGACGATTGTGTCTATAAGAAGCGTCATCGCACAGTCCATGCACGGGAAAGAGGAAGACACTCGTTCAACATGATGCCCCCCTCGGCCCTCATCCTCACAGCCATAGAAGCACCCAACACCACACACACACACACGCAGGGAAGAACACACACCCATCACACTCCACGCCCCAGTGTGTCCGGCAAAGACTAACTGACCTGAATAATAATCAGTTTTAGCAAGCTCAAACTGCGCATCCCTCCTCATGTGTCCCGTTTTTTGTGAGTTTTCAGGGTTTTGTGAGGTGTGTGCTCTTTGATGGATCCTGTCTGTGGGCTTCACCCCGACCGGGATGCAAGGAGGGCGACCGCTCTCGCTGTCCACCGGATGCTCCCAGCAGGCATCCGTGGGCAAAGCCAGCCCGTCGGCGCCGATCCTAAGACAACCAACGCCGACAGCACAGGAACAGAAGACAAGTCTCTCACTCTCCGAGGATGCACCGGTGAGACAGAAACACTAGCTGATGTTTCCATCACAGATTAGGGGAATTTAACTTATGCGCAAAACTGGCATGTCACAATAAAAAAAATTCGCGAATGTGCTGATACCTAACTGGCACTAAACAGTGGAGCACTTGTGGTATTTTTGTTGAAACATACTAAGTGTGTTATCAAACATAAATGTATTATTATAATTAAGTATCTTGTCAGATATAACAGTTTTTTTAGACTTTATGTGGCCAGCTTGGTGTTTCCATCCAGCTCTTTTTGTTTTTTTTATGCCAATCTTCCAAAAATGTGCATTAAAAATAAGTGGATGGAAACATAAGATAACTAAGACTCTTCCTCACATCTATATGCTATGTTTTTATTTGTGCACTTATTGGGACGCCGCTAACATTACATATGTCAAAACTTTGGTGTCTGTAAAGACGTTTTTTAATGTGTTGAAAAAAGTCTTCTTCTGACTTCCCACAGGGCTGCTTTTATTTGATCAGAAATTCATAAGAAGATTGTGAAATATGATTGTAAATTTTAAACAACTGTGTTCTCTGTGAATCTCTGTTAAACTGTATTTTATTCTGTGTTTTCATTCATCAACTTGACTCCAGTCTTCAGTGTCACATGATCTTCAGATAATCATGTTAAATATAGATCGATTTAACTGCTCAAGAAGACATTGCTCGATTATTAGCAAGGTTGAACACAGTTGTGCTGCACAATATTTTTGGGGGAAACGTGATAAACTTTATTTTTCAGGGATCACAAAATCAATAGAAAGCCCCGAAACGAACAGGCATTTATTATACATAGAAAACTTTTTGTGACATTATAATGCCTTTACTGTCCTTTTCTTGATTCATACAAGTATTGCTTTCTTCAAACAAAAAAAAAATTATGATATGTATATAGTTACATTTTAGCTTATCATGCATATGATAAAAAAGCCTAATGGCTTGCAGGAGGCTGAAACTGTATTAATTGCACAGCCATATTTTGACGTAAAATCTAAACACTTCGCTTGGTTTTTATCCCTCTCATTGTTATTTTGGGTCAGCTTCCCCATTGGGTGAAGTATCTGTCAGTTTCCCCGCTGAGGTTTTGGTTTGGTGCTTGAAGTTCATCATTAATGAATGATTTATTGGTCACTAAATACATATTTTGTCTTTTCCCTGCAGCGACGCTGTCAGCAATCACGGCCACACTAGGAAAACGAGCAAAGGTACAGCATGTGAGGACCCACACACACACATCACCCAAACACACACATCACACACCAACACACACACTTCGTACAGTGTCAGTACTCTGAAACATACCAGACAGGCCTTTACGCAGTCGCTCCAGTTTAACGTTCTGTGTTTTTTGGACGTAGGGTTCAGTTCACACGTCTTACTGCGCATGAAATCTTGTGTTGTAGGTTTTCTTGTTTTTAATATATTTTCCAGTGGCAAAAAACAGAATTGAACCCTTGCCTTTGCCATGCAATTAGCAATATTAGAGAAAATCAAATGTGATGAATAATAATAGAACTATTAACATTTAGTCATTAGTAGACCACTTTATATCCAAAGCGGCTTTATAATGAGAAGCAATCAAATAAACAAAATATTTTTTTTTAAATTATATAATAAATACAAAGAAACTGATGGAATAGAAACTAGTGTTTTTATATAGATAATTAGATATTGTTTAACATATAAAGCAACGAGTGTTAGAAGCCTTTTTTTTTACTTGGTGTTAATTGGAATAAACAAAGAAAACAAAATTCAAATGTGACTACAAACAGATTATAGAAATTAATTACACAGACAAATCCACAAATCATAAACCTAATCTTTGCAACAAAACAAGTGCATTATTAATGCATTACCACAGTTTGTGCAGTGGACTTAAGGTTAAAGGTTATGACACTTCTCAAAGTTCCCAAGCTCCAAAATAAAGCCTTTGAAGCTGAAACCAGATAGTCCTTTTAAAAAAGTCATGGTCTGATATCTTTGTTTTCAGATCATCGAAAGCGAGAGACATTTCCTGTCGACCCTCGTCGCTCAGTTTCCTGTTGCCTTTTGCACTAGTTGGCAAACCTGCCAAGTGTGGGGTGGATGGTCCTTCCAGATGTTCTACAAACACCCACACACACCACAACAAACACACCCTCAGCCCACTCAGACCACATTTAACCGCCCTTACAAAACTAAATTAAACATTTCCAAGCATAACAACGCATGATGTAACATCACCTAAAAGAAAAGCATGACTGAATGTTTACTATCTATTAGAAATCTGACTGAACCACACATTTAACCCTTTCAGTAAGTTTCCTGTTTCGGTTTCTGAATAATACTTGTCAGCCTGATGTATTTTTAAGTGCATTTGAATAAAAAGATGCGGGCTCATAATCCTCTTATGATTCTTTAACCCTTTAACTGCACCCCCCATTTTTTTTAAATAGGCCATTAAAGTGCCCTATCCCAACTTAAAACTGTCTATTTTAATGAACACTTTGGAATATTACTAAGGTCGTGTCCTCTATTTAAAGAAGCCCATTTGCGATTTTGGCAAAAGTGGAATTTCTTCAAACAATTTAAGTATCACAAATTAGAGTTTAAATGTACTGTAAGATAAATGCCTTAGTAACTTTTATTATATTTTATTTATTAGAAATATTTACATAACAGGTTTTTCCCTAAAAATTTAAAGCATAAAGCATTGTGTCTAAATAAGTTATGTTCCAAATTTGAAGTTGATATGAAAAAAATTGAGGTTCCTGGAGGATTTTATTTAGGGTCATACCAAAACACCACTGGGAGCCACCAAACTCCTTTAAATTTCTGTTAATGAATTTTTCTCTAGATTTCTCTGTCAATTTTACTTCATCTCAAAATAACCCAAATATGGAATCCTGAGACTCAGCCCTTTTCCCAAATGATATGTTTGTTGCCAAGTTTATAAAAGTTTGATTCTAAAGACTTTTTTGTTTTGTAAGGCATTTTGTAATTTTGACACTTGACTCCCCCAAAGGGGAGGAGCCCGCCATAAAGATTTTAAAGTACCATTTCCATGGTAAGAATCCGATTTCAAAATGGTTTTTCCCTATGCATCTCTTTGTCCTGTATTTCCCCTCTCTGTCTCAGTCAATGCAAGCTCAAGCTGGTGAGGAGTCTTGCAGTTTTTGAAAAATCTTCCGGACCGTTTTCCACCGACGGTCCTCTAGAATCAGGGAAATCACACAGTGACTATCAAGAACTGTGCATTACCCAAAATGATTTTTTTACCAGTGACTGTGCAAAGTGGGTTTTTGGCAAATATAAAATACTTTTGATCTCGCTAGAATTGATTCTGTAAGCCACCTTTAGGATATGCTCATTAATATTCATATATTCATGTTTTTGTCTGTTTATACTGACTCCGCCCATGAAAAGGGCATCATTCAGCTTCACATCAGCTGTCCATCGATAAAGAGGAGGAGAAATCCTCGAGAGACGAGTACGAGAATGAGGAAAGGGAAAAGAAGGATAAAACTCCGCGCAAGATGCTCTCGCGTGGTAAGACGTTCTTCATTAATGCATTGTTGCATTGAAACTTGCAATACAATACAATAAAAACAGAACAGTGGAACATTTTCTCCTTATAAACCTTTAAAGACATTTTTAAAGCCGATTATTTACATTAATGCAGCATTTTTTCTTTTTTAAATAATCATGCTATAAGCAGAATTTGTGGTGAAAAACTACATTACCCATGATGCTTTACAGAAACATTCCAATCAGAGAGTCCCAGTGAGCAAAGAGATCTTAAGCTCCGCCCCACTCCCATGATTGCAAATTACATAATCCACACTATTTTCCTTTTAAATTATTATCTGTATTGGTTAAAAGCGCTTTGTAAATAAAGGTGACTTGCAACCTGCGTCTTGATTGACTCGAGGGTTAGTTGTGACATTCCCACCCGATTCTGTTCTCCGCTCTCTTCCAGACTCCAGTCAGAATACCGGTTCCACAGGGATAGATGGCACGAGTTCCTGGGTGACACACTGGG
>NC_056577.1:1323322-1326436 GCF_018340385.1 Cyprinus carpio
TCTAAAGGCCTTTGCACAGTGAATTACACAGATCTTGAGTTTTTGTTAAAGGGCGTGTCCATGGCACTGTGACACAATTTTATGTCTCGCCAAAGGAAGAGAAGTTAGTGTAACTCAGGCATAAAATGTTTGATCTTCCCCAAACTTCACATGTTCGATAAGAGTCCTGGCCTGAACAAATCAACAGGAAAATTGTCAGCATAAGTGTTCACTTCACAGGCCCCACTATATTTACGACTTTAAATGCATATTTCTCATCGCTCAATCTTTTACTAAAGCCACATCGATGGCGGTATCTAAAAGCAGGGCCTGGCTCATCGCTAAGCTTCTAGCTTATCATTAGGGGCCCGAAAGCATCCCATGGTGTGAGGACCCTATTGAATTGCTTCGCTTATTATTATTATTCTTCTTTCTCCAAAATGAATCGTGATTTTTGAGGGCCTAAACATACCGAAAAAGTCATGAAACTTTGTGCATACGCATCAGAACTGGCGTAAAATTTACATCTGATAAGTGGGTTTCTAGGAAATGGAGTGGCAAAATGGCTCAACAGCGCCACCTATAAATGTTCAGCGGTGTAAGTGCCTCGAGCTACGCTTTCTGGCACGTATTATGTATCTAAAATTGGTCCACACATGTATCACACCAAATACCTACAAAAAGTCTCTGGGTACCATATCTGAAAATCCCAACAGGAAGTCGGTTATTTTTTAATTTTATGAGCAAATTTTGTGTATTTTTTGTTATTTTCCATGCGCTTGTACTTAACGAACTCCTCCTAGAGATTTATTCAGATCAACACCAAATTTGAGTATGCCTAATCTAAAGGCCTCCTTTGGCGATGTTAAATTGCGTAAGATCTTGAGTTTTCGCTGAAGGGCGTGTCCGCGGGCGCCTTGATCTAATTTCCCCGATGATTCGCCATGAAAATGAAGTTGCTATAACTCTCAGACATACACGCCCAATCTGCCCCAAACTTCACATGTTTGATAAGACTCCTGACCTTCCGGAATGATTGAGGTATGCCCATATTCAGTTATAGTCATAGCCACCTACTGGCAAATATGGAAGTGACATATTTTTACGTACTTGCTTACCTAACCACTCATAGAAATTTTATGACATCAATGTCTTTTTTTCAGTGGTCAGTCTAATTCCAAAGGCTCAGCAATGTTAAATCAGAAGATCTTGAGTTTTCGTTAGCATGCGGTCCATGGCTACCAGCGGACAAAGTTCGGCGTCTCGCCATGGAATAAAAAAGATGGTGAAGAAGGTGCAAAGCTTGTTGCTAGACCCACAAAACACTTTAAAGCTGCAAATTCAAACATAAAAACAATGGTGGGAGAGAAAGGCTGTACTCTGTGTTTACCTTACACGCACAGAAGGAGGATGTTACTTTATGGGGCGCCGACTAGATCAGAAACGAAAATCTGACCCGCAATAAAGTTGGATGTTTCCAGAAAAACCCGCACCCTCACGCGGACGGGGCCGGCTCTGGCCGCCCGTACGGGCCGAGGCGTTTGGGGCAAGCTGCCGCCGCCGCGGCTCAACCCGCCGCCCGAAGCGAGTCCGCCAAAACCTCCGCGGGGGCAGCGAGCCGGGGCCGGTGGGCACGCGGAGCTGGCAGGGGGAGGATATGTCACACACGGCCATGCCGTGGTATAATTTTCATGAGAGTGAAACTATAAAATTTAGCCGAGGATCTACTGGTTATTTGGTAGGAAATGATCGAAGGCCGTTCAATGTTAGATGGCGACGGGATGATGCATTTTTTAAAAGCTGAAGCGCGTGTGAGTCCGTTGGCTGGCTCTGGGTAGACACTAAGAAGTTGCGCCCCCATAGGAGAGAATGAAGTTGCGTAGTACTCACAGGCCTGCAATGTACAATCTTGAAAAAAGACTGTCACAATCTTTGATACCACCGCAAACAATGGATCCTAGATTGCTGTGCCAGAGTCAGTTAGAGATGATAGGTTAGCGCCCACCTCACTACTGGCCAAACGGGATTAACCTCTTCTTTCGCTGTGAATAGATTTTTGGAAGAAATTTAATATGACAGAAATTTGTTATTTTTCAGTCACTCTACTTTCTAACTGCGTGCCTGTGTCGTGATAGATTGGTAAAGACTGTTCCATTTCTTTTTAAGCGTTTATTCCATGATTTGTGATCACGAGGTTCGATTTTTTTCACCATTGTATTAAAAGCTATTGGGGCGACACGGCATAAAATTCGCAGATCACACACAAAATTTTGAACAATGTCAATTAAAAGAATGTGGCCTGTTCCAGAGTTCATCCAATATCCATTGATGTGGCAAAATGCCTCGATAGGGGCCACCTACATTTTCAACGGATACTGAGCTACTTTCACGCATTACGTACAAAAAATCGGGTAATACATGTAACACACCAATACTACAAAAAGTCTCTTTGGTACGAAATCTCGAACTCTGCCAGGGAAAAGCCTGTTAGATGAACTTTCTCAAAAAAAATTTTAGCTGAAGCAATTTTCACGGAATCTCCTTTGAACTAACGGCCTCCAGAGACTCATTCAGATCAACACCACCCCGTGTCACCGGAAAAAGCCGCCGTCTTTATGCGGCGTTAAACCCATGCAGATCTTGAGGTTTCATATACGGTCTGTATGCCTTTGCCAAATTTCTGATGTTTCACATGAGAAAGGAAGCAGTTATAACTCAGACATACAATGTCCAATCTGCCCCAAACTTCACATGTTTGAGAAGACTCCTGGCCTGACATATCTGCTACGCCAATATTCAGAGTTCGCTATAGCCACCCGTTGGCAACAGGAAGTGACATGTTTTACGCCATAACAAACTACTCCTAGAAATTCCAAGGACATTTTATAATTTTTTTTGGTCAGTCTAATCTAAAGGCCTTTGACGATGTTAAATTGTGAATATCTTGAGGTTTCATTAAAGGGTGTGGCCATGGCTACTTTTGACAAAGTTCGATGTCTCGCTATGGGAATAGAAGTTGTAGTAACTCAGGCATAAGATGTCCGATTTTCCCCAAACTTCACATGTTCGAAAAGAGTCTTGGCCTGAAATACATTCAGCGGTCATTATTCCACTATAATCATAGCGCCACCAGCT